>NC_043746.1:33289666-33444666 GCF_902148845.1 Salarias fasciatus | reverse complement strand
AAGTGGAAGAAGAAATGAAATGAAGTCAAACGACTGGAGCAGAGACGAGCAGGAGGAAGACAAACAGTGAAGAACTCTGCTTCAGCTGGAGTTTGAGCCAAACCGATCAGGTTTTAGTACCAGCTGGATCAGCCTCCTGCTCCACTCCTTTTCAGACAACAGCGATCCAGTGACCTGCTCTCTGATCTGATACTGAGTAAAACCATAGCTGCTGTCAAAGACATTGGAATGATATTAACACACTGATGTGTGAAGAAACCCTGAAGAATCTGTGGTGAGAGAAACTAAGGACATTTTAATTCTGTGTGCTTAGAATTGAATTATGTGAAATTTTCTCGCACTTGTTGCCACTAGAGCTGTGAATTCCTCTCCTGCCTCTGACCCCTCTGGCTCTGCTTCTTGTTCAGTTGTTTCAGAGAGCTTCCAGCCCGTGACTTCGTCAGCTTTAGAGAATGAGGTTGGACACATCAAGCCTTCAAGTTCCTCCAGATGTCCCTCCTCATCTTTTTAAAGACATCTTCCCTAGCATAGCAACTGGTTCTGACTGTCATCAGCAGCAGCTTATCATCCAGTGTGTCCCTCTACAGTAGAAAATGCAGCGGTGAAGACATCTGGCCTGGATCAGTCAGTTCTGTCCTGTTTAAGTCTCATCTCCAAACTGCCTTTCCTTTCTGAAATCTTGGAGAAGGTTGTAAGCTCACAACTAAAGCTCTACCTGGATGGAAACGGTATCCTGGAGGTTTTTCAATCTGGTTTAAAACTTTACACATTACGAAGTCAGCATTGTTCAGGGTTTTTAATGTCTTCCTGGCGATGATTCTTTTCACCACATGGTTCTTGTTCTGGTGGACCTAACTGCAGCATTCGACACAGTGGACCACGACATCCTGATACCCCGACTGCACCTCCTGGTGGGTGTCAGGTGTCGTGCACTTGCATGGTTAGGTCCTACCTGGCAGACAGAACCTTGTGTCACGGTGTGTTTCCACCGGACGCAACACAAATTTTTCAAGCTATGAGATTACATACAAAGTCAATAATGACGCGATTGTCGCTCAATCTTGAGCGACGGGCGGCGGACAGCGAGCAATGACGTGGCGGGCGGCCGGCAGCGAGTGTTTCTAGCGAAAAATCCGTGCGCCCGTCGACTTGCACTGCCAGTCGGCCCCTCCCACCGCTCGCTACCCGAAGCCCGCCACTTCACCGCTCCACGCTTGTCGCACGAGTTGAAATAATTGATCTTTTCAAGCGAAGTCGCGGCAGGACAGCCTATCAGCGTGGCGGTCTTCACGGATGTGCTGACGTAGGGCAGCAGGGCTCCGACCACGCAGAACAGTTGGCATGATGTCAACTGCGGTGGCAGCAAGTTCGAGCAGCGCTAGTGTTTTTTGTGTTTTTGTGTTTTTGGTGGTTGTTCTGTTTTGGAATGTACTGGTACAAATACTTGAGGGATGAGCTCCTTGAGCTGAGGCGCACATCGAGGGGAATCAAGCATCCGATCCCGCGCGAGATCAAGAAGCCCTTCCGAGGATGCCGAGCCGGCGCTAAGCTAAAAGCTAAAAGGTGGAGGTACAAGCCCTTTGTGCCATCTATTATAATGGGTAACGTAAACTCTATGCCCAACAAGCGTGATGAGCTGGAAGCCCTGATGAAGTGCGAGAGTGCTTACCGGGAAGCTTCCTTATATCTGCTCACGGAGACCTGGATGAATGAGACCCTGCCGGACTCCGCTGTTAGCATCCCCGGCTTCACACTCGTTCGAGCGGACAGAGCGGCGGAATCCTGCGGGAAAGCGAGGGGTGGTGGACATGCCGCGCTGGTCAACAACAAGTGGTGCCATCCCGGTCACATCACGGTGAAAGATAAAATCTGTACCCGTGATGTTGAGCTCCAGGCGGTCGGATTAAGATCATATTATCTCCCGAGGGAGATCCACCTGGTCACCGCCATTATTGTTTACATCCCGCCGCGTGCGGACGCGACGTCAGCGTGTGACGTCATCCAGGAGGCGGTGTCCAGGATCCAGTCCTCACATCCAGAGGCGCTCATCATTATTTCAGGGGACTTCAACCATGTTGATGTGAGCCCTCATTTAGGCGGCTTCACTCAATACGTGCAGTGTCCAACCAGACATAACAAACACTCTGAACCTGTGTTATGTGAATGTAAGATCTGCTTACTCTGCCGTGCCTCTGCCTCCCCTTGGAAAGTCCGACCACAATCTCATACACCTCAGACCATCATACAAACCATCTGTGATGAGACTGCCTACGGTCAGGAGGTCTTTTAGGCAGTGGACCCCTGAGACAACAGCCAGGCTGAGGGACTGTTTTGAATCCACAGATTGGAATCTGCTTGTGGGTTCAGACTTGGACAATGACATCAATGAGAGCGTGGTCTGTGTCACAGACTACATAAATTTCTGCACGGATGTAGTAGTGCCCCTGAGAACTGTGCGCTGCTTCCCAAACAACAAGCCGTGGATCAGAAGTGACACAAAACATCTGCTGAACTGTAAAAAGGAGGCTTTTAAGTCTGGTGACCGGCAGAGAATGAGGACTGCTCAGCATGATCTGAGGAGGGCCATGAGACGGGCCAGGAGGGAGTACAAAGCAGGACTCCAGAGGAAGCTGCAGGATAAGAGCTCCCGAGAGGTCTGGAAGGGCATGAGAACCATTACTGGTTTCAAGGAGAAGGGATGTGTAGCTCCTGGTGATGTGGACATGGCGGACGAGTTCAACCGTTTTTACAACCGGTTTGACTCTGTACAAACGCACGCACACACTAACGGATGTCCACCCGGCGGCCGCTCCACCTCTGCTGCTGTGACCTGCTCCTCTTCTCCACCCGGGAGCGGCTCCACCTCTGCGGCTGTGACCTGCTCCTCCTCACCACCCAGCGGCTGCTCCACCTCTGCTGCTGCGACCTGCTCCTCTCCTCCACCCAGCGGCTGCTCCACCTCTGCTGCTGTGACCTGCTCCTCTCCTCCACCCAGCGGCTGCTCCACCTCTGCGGCTGCGACCTGCTCCTCCTCACCACCCAGCGGCTGCTCCACCTCTGCTGCTGTGACCTGCTCCTCCTCACCACCCAGCGGCTGCTCCACCTCTGCTGCTGTGACCTGCTCCTCCTCACCACCCAGCGGCTGCTCCACCTCTGCTGACGCGCCGGCCTTCACTGTGGAGGAGGTGCGTGTGGAGCTGAGGAGGCTCCATGGACGGAAAGCTGCAGGGCCTGATGGGATATCACCACGGCTGCTGAAGGAGTGTGCGTCAGAGCTGGCTGTGCCTCTCCAAACCATCTTCAATCGGAGTCTTCAGACTGGACGTGTCCCTGCGTTGTGGAAGACCTCATGCCTTGTCCCAGTGCCCAAGGTGGCAAGGCCTGCAGGGATGAAGGACTACAGACCAGTGGCCCTAACATCCGTGGTAATGAAGACTTGAGAGGCTGCTGCTCCGGCTGCTCAAACCTCAAGTGGAGGGGGCGCTGGACCCCCTTCAGTTCGCCTATCAGGACAGCATGGGAGTGGACGATGCGGTCTTGTTTATGGTCCATCAGGCGCTCTCCTTTCTGGAGGGAGCTGGAGGCTATGTGAGGTTGATGTTTTTCGACTTTACAAGCACCTTTGACACCATCCAGCCTCAGCTACTGAAGGGGAAGCTTGAGAGGATGGGAGTGGATCCTCTCTTTGTTCGCTGGATCCATAACTACCTGACTCTGAGGTCACAATACGTCCGGCTCGGGGGGTGTGTATCTGGGACCCTGATGAGCAACACTGGTGCACCGCAGGGGACTGTACTATCCCCCTTTCTCTTCACACTGTACACTGCTGACTTTGCTCACAGATCTGCTGCGTGTCATGTGCAGAAGTATTCAGATGACACTGCAGTTGTGGCATGTGTGAAGGGTAGGGATGAAAAGGAGTACAGGGAGCTCATCGTGGGATTCACCACCTGGAGCAGGGACAATGGTCTTATTCTGAACACCTCGAAGACGAAGGAGATGATCATTGACTTTGGCAGGAAGCCTCTCATCAACCTGTCATCATCGACGGAGAGAGTATTGAGGTTGTTCACACCTACAAATACTTGGGTGTGCACCTTGACCACAAACTGGACTGGTCGGAGCAGGCTCGGGCCCTGTATAAGAAAGGACAGAGCAGGCTGTTTTTCCTGAGGAGACTTAAATCCTTTGATGTGTGTGGTGACATGCTGGACATTTTCTACCAGTCTGTTGTTGCAAGTGCTGTTTTCTTTGGGGTTGTCTGTTGGGGTAGCAGTATGACAAAAAGAGACAGCAATCGGCTGGACAGACTGATCAGGAGGTGTGTGATCAGGAGGTAGACTCTGTTGGAGCAGTCTTGGAGAGGAGGATGGGGGCTCTAATGCAGAGTATCTTGAGGAACTCCAAACATCCACTGCACGACACAGTTGCAGCTCAAAAAAGTGAGCGGAGTAACAGGCTCCTGTCATTGTGCTGCAGAACTGAGCGCTTCAAGAGGTCGTTCATCCCCTCAGCAATCAGGCTGTATAACAGATGTGCCTGAGCCAAACGAAGTACAATCCGAGCACTTGTATTTATTGTACTGTTGTTATTTATTATTTGCATGTGAATGATCTGTGTGCTGCTGGACACCGGAATTTCTCCCTTGGGAGATTAATAAAGTTTTTATCTATCTATCTATCTATCTATCTATCTATCTAAGGCGAGCGGCTTGGGGAGAGCGGCGTGCGCTATCTCATTTGTTCACCGGTTCTGGTGGAAACAGCGTCAGCCTGAAGTAGCGCTGGAACCGGTGTCGTCCAGGCACAGCTCCTGCAGTAGTGCTGTGACCTTCAATGAACGAGCCATTCATTTGAACGGCTCTTTTAAGTGAACAACGAGAGCCGGTTCACAGCTGTCTGAGAGCCGCTCCTTTGTGCAAATCATCCACGCTTCCTTCACGTGTCTCCTGAGTGTCTCCTGAGTCCAGCTGTTCCGCTGCTTTCATGTAAACGACCGAGTTTCAGTTTTCCGCAGCAGCTCCAGTCACCTGAACGCAGCAGCTAACTAGCGGAGAAGAAGTGTGTAGAACCCGGAGAGGAGCCGGTGTTTGGAATAACTGGTTTCCCTATTGGCGACTGGGGTTCTTTCACGTCCCTTGTTGCTGATAGATGTTAACAACCAAACAAAAAGCCGTTCAGACCTTTTATGAGTCTAATTTCAACATCTGCTGCCAGTAGCAGCAGCAGCAGCAGGAAATGCTAAAGGAAGTCAATCACAAGTTAACAAGGACACCAGTTAATTTGAAACACTGTATTGACCACTTTATCAGAGGTTTAAGCAATAGAACACACACAGGACTGTGGGACAAACAGAAGAATCCTGCCCACTGCTGCTGTGCAGGAGACGGTGATGAGGAGCTGTGATGTTTCTGCAGGATGTTCTGTGTTGCATATTTGTACCAGCATGACGCATCGCGCGAATGAATTCACACACCAGCGATAAAACTCGTGCGTCCAGCGCGGCACGGTGTCATTTGTCGCGCAAATGCAGTCGCGTTAATCGCAACCGGTGGAAACACGTCAGCCTCGCTGACTCAGATTCTTCCTCGACTTCCTTTCTTATGGGGTTCCACAAGGCTCAGTTTGAGGGCCTCTGTATTTTTCCATGTACCTATTGACACTGGGGTAAATCTTAGGAAGGCTCGGTGTCTCATTTCATGTTATGCTGATGACATCCAGCTCTATTTTCTATCAAGGAAGAATGAAATCTTCTCACCGACACCTCTGTTTCAATGTCTTGATGACATTAAGGCCCAGATGGAGCTGAACTTTGTAAGTTCTAATAAAGAAAAGACAGAGGTGATAGTGTTTAGCCCCAGTGGCTCCTGTGGATCTTCCTTTCTTGACTTGAGCCCTCTGGCTCCATATGTTAGATTTTATTTCGATCATCAAGCATAATAAACAGAAAAGTACAAAAAAGTACAAAAGTCTGACCGAAAGGGTTTAGGGCTGAAGCCCAAGCTTATTTTGCCCACCTATATGTGAAGCCGACAGTTCTAAAACTGGGTTTTAAGATGAGCAGTGACTTTAAACTTGACTCACTCATAAACACAGCGGTAAAGTCCAGCTTCTTCCACCCCAGAAAGTTGACTATAAGGTGAAGTCAGTCCTTACACGTGAGCACTTTGGGACAGTAATCCACGCCTTTATTAGATCTGGAGTGGATTACCCTAATGCACTTCATGCAGGAGTCAGTCGTCACTTACACGTCTCCATTTGGTTCAGAATGCTGCAGCCCAACAACTAACTGCAGCACATAAGGACACATCACTCCCATGCTGGCGTCACTCCACTGGCTACCTCTGCATTTAAAAAAAAAAAATTTTAAATCTGTAAATGGTCTGGCCCAGTTTTAGCTCTCTGCTTTGCTACACAGGTGCTCAGTGCCTCATGCTGGCTGATCAGCCACTCCTGAAGGTACCCGGGTCCAGACAGAAGTTCAGAGGGTGCAGTTTTTTCTGTTGTGGCCCCTAAGTTGTAGAATGAGCTGCCCCCATCAGACAGGACCCCTCACTGTCCATGACATTGACAATTGTTCTGTTGTACCATGACAGCAGAACGATTGGTCGCGAATGCTTGCTCGGTTTTCTTTTTAAAGTAAAATGGGAGGCATACCTTCCAGCCATGAGGCTCCTCATATGGAACCAGCTACCAGTTTTTTTTTTAGGTTTGAAATGGTCAGCCTTTCTAAATCCAAGTCTTTCACCATCTGTCTTGTCTTCAAGTGTGTGGTCTTTGAATCGGGGAAGATTGGAAAAATCCTGCAGTATGTAGCAGACTAAGTCCATGTGAAAGCGGTATAAGAGTAATCAAGTTAGACATATTAGAATGTTCTATATTGGAAAATGAGAGTACAAAATTGACTGGTCACATTAAGTAGTTTCCCTTTTTCCAATAAACCAAAGCAGTTGGAACAATGAATGAAGTGGAGAAGCAGGTCTAGACCCAAGATGAAAAGTAAGCCATCATGTAATGTGGCACCCAATTGTACATTGTGGCATCTGCTTTCATTTCCTTAAGAGTAACTGAGCTGTTCTTCAGACCTGGTTTGACTTCTAGTGGGGAAAAAAAAAACCGATTTCATCAAATCCAAACATGCTTTATTTCTGCAGAACAATGTGTGGATCACAGAGCAGAACCTTTGCTACATCGGCTTGACCAACTGCAAGAGCCTCACATGTTACTGGGCTGAGTGGTCACCTTCAACAGGGGCGTGATCTTCAGTGGCGCTCCCTCCTCCCCATCAGACTCCACTGGGGACCCCGCCTCCTCAACACCTACAGACACCTCCGGGGATGACTCCTCATGGTCCTCACCCTCAGGCGTCTCAGGGGACTCCTCTTCGTCATCGTCCTCTTCAACCTCAGACGCCTCTGGGGACCAGTCATCCTCCTGCTCGACCTCAGACTCGTCCAGGGACTCCTCTTCCTCCTCTGGGGACTCCTCTTCCTCCTCTAGGGATTCCTCTTCCCAGCCACCCTCAGATTCCTCTGGGGACTCCTCTTCCTCGCCACCCTCAGACTCCTCTGGTGAGTCCTCTTCCTCCTCTAGGGACTCCTCTTCCTCACCCCCCTCAGATTCCTCTGGGGACTCCTCCTCCTCCTCCAGGGACTCCTCTCCCTCCTCTAGGACCTCCTCTTCCCAGTCACCCTCAGAGTCCTCTGGGGACTCCTCCTCCTCCTCCAGGGACTCCTCTCCCTCCTCTAGGACCTCCTCTTCCCAGTCACCCTCAGAGTCCTCTGGGGACTCCTCCTCCTCCTCCTCCTCTAGGGACTCCTCTTCCTCCTCCTCTAGGGACTCCTCTTCCTCCTCCTCTAGGGACTCCTCTTCCTCCTCCTCTAGGGACTCCTCTTCCTCACCACCCTCAGACTCTTCTAGAGACTCCTCTTCGTCACCACCCTCGGATTCCTCCAGGGACTCCCTTTCTTTTCCATCCTCAGACTCCTCCTCACCAGACGGCGGTGTGGTCAGATTTATCGTCTCTGCAGGATCCTGGCAGGTGGCCACAGCGGTCAAGTTGGTCTGCAGCACCTGGTCGAAGTAACGCAGCTTCAGCTGGTGAAAACTGGTTTCATTTGAGACCTGCAGACAAACAAGACAATGGACAGTATCCACAGGTCAGCTGCAACCCATTTCTCCCAGAGGCTTAAGCAGGTCAGCATGCTCAAAACACAGTCCTCATTGTTGATGCACCTAAAAATGTCAAGGTCCCAATGATGAGGAGTACTCTGCAGGAGTAATAGCCACCTTGTACACAAATCATTCCATTTGTGCCAACACCGTTATGGCAATGTCCCCTGCTTTCATAATTGCACTTTGCTTCATTGTTGACCAAACCCTCTCCTTTGACCATAACAATCGTCAATATTTCTTTGA
Source organism: Salarias fasciatus (assembly GCF_902148845.1). Classification (NCBI taxonomy): domain Eukaryota; kingdom Metazoa; phylum Chordata; class Actinopteri; order Blenniiformes; family Blenniidae; genus Salarias; species Salarias fasciatus. The sequence goes on along the minus strand of NC_043746.1, from coordinate 33,436,249 downwards.
CACCAGGAACGTCAATTAAACTTTACACACCCACACCCTAAACAGCCTACACCCTTTCCTCCACCCCAGGACAGGCTCTGACCCAGTCCCATCTTTGTTACTGAAACGAGCACCGCCATGACCCAAAAACACCACTAAAATCTGCTGCCCCACCTGTCAGCTGGGACTATATCGGCCTGATCTATAGAGCTCCCATCTTGCACAGAACCCCTCAACATCCTTCAGACCACTGAAATCCCCATCCTGAACCCACTGCATTTGCCTGAAAAGCACCTGCTCCACCAGCCAAGCATGAGCATCAAGGCTCTGAAGAAGTTTCATACAAGTCTCATGTATGATTGTTTTTATTACCATCATGAATGCGATGCCGATTCAACCATTTTCATTGTCATGATTACCCTTGAATACAAAAGAGTGTTTTACCCAAGATTCCACAGGGCAGCCGCTGTAAGGGAGTTTCAGGAGCACCCATGGGCCGACGGTCCGAACAGAAGCCTCACATTCATCCGGCAGTGCCGACACATTCCTCCCGTCTGCAGAGACACAGTGAAGACCAATGAGGTTTGTGCTGGCTGGGTTCAGAGCTACAGTAAAGGCATGAGAGGGTTAAAGTGACTGCAGGGCCGACACGCTGCAACAACACTCAGCCGTCCCAGCATTGTGGATGTGGAGCGGCCAATCAGACACTTCACTACATGAGTGGACCGCCGGCTTCACGTCAGCTTCTCACATTCAAACTCACCTTCCAGACGCAGCTCAGAGTGTCGCCCCGGCTGCACACGAACACACAGTTTGTTCAGGCTGCAGCCAAACTGTGGCCGTCCTGAATCCGACACGTCTGCACCGCCTGACACTGGAAGAGCAGGAAGAGCACCGAGAGTCACCACCTCCACCACCCGAGTCCCTGACGGTCCTGCTCCAAAGCTCTACATATCGTAGACTATTTTTGCTGGATGGCCAAAGAGAATGATGAGTAGCAACTATTCCATTACCATTGTTTTTGGAGCCAGATCAAACATTCCTGCTGGCTGAAGCATGCATTTTCTCCCTCTTACATTTGTATATTTTTGTTTTTTAACATGCAGGTGAAGATTCCAAGCTACGTCTTTCAATTTAAGCTTTGACATCAGATTTTACCATCTGACGGTTTTTCATTCACAAGAAAGACAACTCTTTAGTATATAGATCAAAGCTATTAGAGCTCAATACTCTGCTTCAGATTGAAATTATGTAACGCTACATTCGAGAGGTGAAGAAATGTCTGAAAATTTCTCCACAAACAAAACCACCATGAGTTAGAACAGGATTTGAAAGTTACAACAGACATCTTCAGTCACTCTGATGCTAGCAGCGAATTAAATACCGCTGGACTGTTCGGAGTCACTGCTTTTTCACAGCACTTGTATTTTAACCAATCTTCAGTCTTTAACTCCGTGAACCGACAGCCGATGCATAGAGAACTGTATTTGTCAGCCATTTATTCAAGTGCGCAGTGAAGACAGTGGAAATCATTATTGTACATAAACAGTAAATAAGTGGATTGGACAGATCTCAGACAGGATGATCAGAACAGTGACCTCTCAACACTCATCTTTTCTTGGACTCTCATTCACTTCCTGTTGACACTCAGCTTCATTTGTACCTTCCATGAAGTTCCACAGCGGCACCGGGAGGAATCCTGTCCCGCTGCCGGTCTCCTCCAGCGGTGCACAGTCTGAGAACAGCCCGTCCAAACCGGCCACAGCTCCATCTGCCTCCCAGCCTGGCTCCTCAGCCGAGCTGAGCCGGGCTACAACCACCAAACAGAGCCAGACCCAGGCCGGCGCCGTCCCTGAAGGAAGATCCTCCATTCTGTGATCCGCCGTGTTTCTGTCTGTCTGCCGAGAACGACCACAGAGTGACTGAGACCGGCTGGAAGCCGCCCACACAGCTGAGGCTGAAGAAAGCTCCCACACACCTGGAGCTGCTGGTGATTGGATGATTGGATGATTGGAAGTGGGGGAACTTTGCTGCTGTGTGAGGAGCAGTGTGTTCTTCTTCTTCTTCTTTGGAATAACGGCGGGTGGCGACCAGCAACTTAGGTGCATACCGCCACCTACTGTATCTCTTGGTGAATGTACTTCAGGTTACATTCTAATCACGGTATTTGCAAAAAAAAAAGAAAAAAAATAGATAAATAAATAAATAAATAAATAGAATTTGGCACTCAGAGAGCACCACAGGTCAAATCAGTGACCAACAACAATAAGAACACCATATATAACAGGATGCACACCATATTATGACTCGTGTTTGTCATTTGTTTTTGTTTATTCACCCAAAATGACCACCGGTCATAAACCTGAAATACATTAAAAAATAAACCATCACAATACAATTACTTGAATGTAATCATTATTCAAGCAAAGAAAGCTTGCAACATCTAAATAACAAAGACAGCTGAAATCAATCAAAAACTACATTTCCCAGAAAGCCCTGCGCCTACTGGTTATGCGCAGTTTGAGCCCCGCATCCACGAGTCTTCTCAAACGTAAACAAAGGCTGACATCAATCAATCAATTTATTTTTGTATAGCCCAGTATCACTACAACAGTTGCTTCAGAGGGCTTCAAAATGCTACATTGGTCGGTAAAAATAAAAACAGTGAATAAGCATAATGTTAATATGTCAAATTCACAGTAACGAGACAAAACGAAGCAACCACCGCCTTAGACCCTCACATCCGGCAAGAAAAAACTCCAAAAACCCAATGGGAAAAGAAGAAATCTTGGGGAGAACCACAGTATGGAGGGATGGCAGGCCTGCCCAACTATGTGAAAGACTGCCCTATCGCTCAATGATAAATAATCCTTTAAACAATTCCTGGATCCAGACAGTGATCCGGATCATCACCAAAATTTAATGGATTCTAAGTTAGCCCAAGACCCACCTTTTCACAAAGTTTCATTGCAATCCGTCCATAACTTTTTCCGTAATGTTGCTAACAAACCAACCAACAAACCAATCAACCAACAAACCGACGTGATTACATAACATCCTGGCGGAGGTAAATATTAGAACCAGAACCAGAACCTTATATCTTGTGGAACAGACCTGTTCCTTTTAAAAACCACATCAGTGCCCTGACGCCTTTATGATTACCTCTACCTAACACACCTTGTAAACTCCATCCCCTTTCTAATTCGTACAGCCTGTCCTTTAAAACTCTTCTCTGAGATTCATACTTTTTGCACGCCATCAGTACATGTTCCACTCTTTCTTGAACATTACACAAGTCGCACTGATCCGAGTCCACTTTACCTCCTAAATACAAAGTTTTCTTCAGCCCCGTGTGACCCAATCTTAGCTATGAATAAACCACCTCCTCCTTCCTGAGTCTTCCACTCTTACCGAGCTTTGGATACTGAAAAATGTCTTCCTTTCCTGTCCTTGTCCCAAATGGTTTGCCATACTCGTTGTGCTGCTGCTGTTATCATTGATTTTGCTTCATTTTTACCCATTTGGATTCTAATAACATTATCATCAGTTAATTTAAGAGCCTTTTAGCTGTTTCATCTGCCATTTCATTACCTGCTATTCCTATATGTGGTGGAACCCAACAAAAAGAAATGACCAAACCAGGTCTCTGCAACCTGAGGAGCGCAGTGTGAATCTCCAGCAACAGATCGTCCCTACAAGTCTCCCTGGCAGTAAGACTTTCCATAGCTGCTGCTGAATCTGAACAGATGACCACTCGGTCAGGCCGGACCTCCTCAACCCATTGCAGCGAAAGAATGATGGCAGCTATCTCTGCTGTGAATACTTATAAGTTATTAGATGATCTCTTGCTAATTATAATACTAAACTCAGGAATATATACATCTGCCCCGACACGTCCTGTACCTAATCCATCCGTATATACATATATATATATATATATATATATATATATATATATATGAAACTATAATAATTCTTATTTGCATATTCTTCTACTAAAGATGCACCATTAACCCCACTCCAGTATTTCCTTCTTTTAGTTACATTGACATTACGTTTGGACAAGGCAGAATCCAAGGGGGGACTGAGCCCCAGACCTGTGCTGGACCAACCTCCAGGTCACTGAGCCCATACTTGCTGACTACAGCATCTATAGTCCACCCAAAGCCTCTACATTTTTGAGTTTGTAAGTACTCCCAGCAGTTATTCAACACACTATTTGCTGGCTGGTCTGCTCCTGAACCTTTTAGCTTCACCCACAAAACTAGAGATAATTTGTTCCTTCGTGAGCTCAGTGGAGTCTCTCGTCCCTCCACCAGCATGTGTTTATGGGGGTCATTCGCATTGCTCCAGTGCTGATCCTGAGAGCTCTATACTGGATCCTGTCTAGCTTAGTCAGAGTACTACCAGCTGCTGCACCATACGTAATGCAGCCATAATCAAAACTGGACCGAATCGTTGCTCTGTAGATGCTTAGCAGTGACTGTCTGTCTGCTCCCCAATCATAGCTTAATATTGAACTCATGAGATTTAGCACCTTTTCACATTTTTTCTCTATCTTACGTGAGTTTTCCAAAGGCACTTTTCATCAAACCACAGTCCAAGATTCTTGAATTCTTTAACTCCTTCAATATTTTGTCCATATATTTTCAGATTAATATTCCAAATATTCCTTTTCTTCGTGAAAATCATATAACACGCCTTACTAAAGGAGCAGTGTGAACACACAGAATCACTTTGAAACCAGGAACATTCTGAAAAAACTATTCAGAGCTGAAAAGAGAACATATTCAGCACTTCCTGTACTGTGCTCTGCTGCTGAAGGTGTTAAGACATCCTCTGTGATGTGAAATCATACATCTGCTGTAATATGTTAGAATGCTGAACTTGGGGTAAAACCCTCCATGCATGGTGAGGAGTGTTCTTGTTTTACAGTAATTTCTCCAGTTTCTTTCTCTTCTTTGTTAGTTTTATGATCCCAGTGGGGTATCTGGGTCCTCGTTAATAAAATCCATACTAAAAGTTTACATGCATCCAAAAGCAGAAAATTTCATGAACCAAAAATTCATCTGATTTACATGACCATGCCTCCAAGCACGGCTGCTTTCCCCTTTCTAAATCTCAGTCCACCTGGAAGGTTACAGGTGGATTCACCTCTTATCCCGACCTCGACACATCCCACATCGTTGGAAAACTGTAAAGTTGGCAAGAGTGTGTAATTCAGACTGGCACATTGTTTTTCTCAAAGGGGCTGTATCATGCTCTTTAGCTAGTCCAAACCCTAGATTTGGCATTAACATGGTAATAGTTTATTTTTGGCGCTAAGGAAAAGTCATTTTGTGTGAAATACAAGATTTTCTGGGGCTAATTCTGAAAGCTGGAAGAGAAAACGCTCTGTTTCACTGAAATCCCGCCGCTCCCGCTGTGGACTTTGACTGACAGCAAACTTCAACCAATCAGCGCTTCAAAACAAATACATCGTTTGTTAGCTTCTCTAAGGGTTAGCTTTAGCTCTTTAGCTCTAGCTTCTCTTCACACAAAGACACACGAAAGCGTCTTTTCCTTTTTTTTTTTTTTTTTCTTTTCCTGTTAGAAACTCACCAATCGCAGACCCTCCAGACCCTTCAGACCCTTCAGACTCTTCAGACTCTTGCTCTTGCTTGACTGTTGCTTTCAGACGATGGTCAAAGTTTATATCCGTAATTGGAGATACAAAAAGCGGCAACACTGATTGCCGAGGGCCTGCGGGAGGAGGAGGGGGGCTCAGGGGAGCCATCTTCTCCGTGTGACGTCAACGTGGGAAACAGAGCGTTTTCATGGGTGTGGGAGGGGCTGCCTCTCTGAGCAGCAGAAAAACAAGGAAAGTTCAAACACACAGGCACGAAGGAAACAAACGCTTTGGGGGTGTTTTTGATGAGTACATAGCTATATAACAAGGTTAAAACACACAAAAAGTGAATTTTGCATGATACAGCCCCTTTAAAACGTCTCACTGGAGACGTTTACGTACGATGTATGACTTACTGTGTTGCTGCGCTCCTCTCACCATGCATGAGTGTTCACACTCCAGTCCCCTGTGATGAGACGCTTCCCAGACCACCTCAGGAAGTGGTGTGGGTGAACATAGGCAAATATTGTAAAATGATTTTAAAAAAACTTGATGACAGTGCATTGAGTAGTTGAGTAGCACATCCTTTCAGTTGCACATTTTCACACTCAGCTCAGTAAGTTGTTCTTAATAGAGTTTAGGGAAACAGATTTTTGTACTCCAGTAAAACACAAATGATTGTCAATGTTTGAATAGTAATTTGAATCAAACTTTATTGTCATTGTAACAAGTACAATGAAATTAATGTGATTTAAAGACACCCAGTCAGCTATGTATAGCGCTCCATCTTGAAAGGAACAGAGTAAAAGGAACTTAAACAGATTGGGGGGTGGGGAGGGGGGTGGGGGGTGGTAGAAAAGGTACATCAATTCAGATCATGGTTCCAGTGGGAGTCATGCTGTTTTTTTTAAACATGATTTATAATTTTAATGTATTGAAAGTATATTGATATAAGTACTTTGCATTCATACTGATCTTGATCCTGGACCTGATGCTAGTCGTTATATTGTCCTTGATTCAGGCCATGATCCTCTCACTTTTATGCAAGTTCAGATTAGGCGGATGGAGGAAAATAGTATTTTTGAATGAATTTTTTTTTTAAGAATGTTTCGAATGGTTTAATAGTGATTCAGTGTGTTCACACGGCTCCTCACAGCAGCAGAGTTCCCTCACCTCCAATCACCAGCAGCTCCAGGTGTGTGGGAGCTTTCTTCAGTCTCAGCTGTGTGGGTGGCTTCCAGCCGGTAACTGATTTGACCTGTGGCGGAGGTCTGCGCTCTCTGAGTGCCAAATTCTATTTATTTATTTATTTATTTATTAATTTATCTATCTATTTTTTTTTTCATTTTTTTTTTGCAAATACCGTGATTAGAATGTAACCTGAAGTACATTCACCAAGAGATACAGTAGGTGGCAGTATGCACCTAAGTTGCTGGTCGCCACCCGCCATTATTCCAAAGAAGAAGAAGAAGAACACACTGCTCCTCACACAGCAGCAGAGTTCCCCCACTTCCAATCATCCAATCATCCAATCACCAGCAGCTCCAGGTGTGTGGGAGCTTTCTTCAGCCTCAGCTGTGTGGGCGGCTTCCAGCGGGTCTCAGTCACTCTGTGGTCGTTCTCGGCAGACAGACAGAAACACGGCGGATCACAGAATGGAGGATCTTCCTTCAGGGACGGCGCCGGCCTGGGTCTGGCTCTGTTTGGTGGTTGTAGCCCGGCTCAGCTCGGCTGAGGAGCCAGGCTGGGAGGCAGATGGAGCTGTGGCCGGTTTGGACGGGCTGTTCTCAGACTGTGCACCGCTGGAGGAGACCGGCAGCGGGACAGGATTCCTCCCGGTGCCGCTGTGGAACTTCATGGAAGGTACAAATGAAGCTGAGTGTCAACAGGAAGTGAATGAGAGTCCAAGAAAAGATGAGTGTTGAGAGGTCACTGTTCTGATCATCCTGTCTGAGATCTGTCCAATCCACTTATTTACTGTTTATGTACAATAATGATTTCCACTGTCTTCACTGCGCACTTGAATAAATGGCTGACAAATACAGTCCTCTATGCATCGGTTCATGGAGTTAAAGACTGAAGATTGGTTAAAATACAAGTGCTGTGAAAAAGCAGTGACTCCGAACAGTCCAGCGGTATTTAATTCGCTGCTAGCATCAGAGTGACTGAAGATGTCTGTAACTTTCAAATCCTGTTCTACCTCATGGGAGTTTTGTTTGTGGAGAAATTTTCAGACATTTCTTCACCTCTCGAATGTAGCGTTACATAATTTCAATCTGAAGCAGAGTATTGAGCTCTAATAGCTTTGATCTATATACTAAAGAGTTGTCTTTCTTGTGAATGAAAACCCGTCAGATGGTAAAATCTGATGTCAAAGCTTAAATTAAAAGACGTGGCTTGGAATCTTCACCTGCATGTTAAAAAACAAAAATATACAAATGTAAGAGGGAGAAAATGCGTGCTTCAGCCAGCAGGAATGTTTGATCTGGCTCCAAAAACAATGGTAATGGAATAGTTGCTAGTCATCATTCTCTTTGGCCATCCAGCAAAAATAGTCTACGATATGTAGAGCAGTGGAGCTTTGGAGCAGGACCGTCAGGGACTCGGGTGGTGGAGGTGGTGACTCTCGGTGCTCTTCCTGCTCTTCCAGTGTCAGACGGTGCAGACGTGTCGGATTCAGGACGGCCACAGTTTGGCTGCAGCCTGAACAAACTGTGTGTTCGTGTGCAGCCGGGGCGACACTCTGAGCTGCGTCTGGAAGGTGAGTTTGAATGTGAGAAGCTGACGTGAAGCCGGCGGTCCACACATGTAGTGAAGTGTCTGATTGGCCGCTCCACGTCCACAATGCTGGGACGGCTGAGTGTTGTTGCAGTGTGTCGGCCCCGCAGTCACTTTAACCCTCTCATGTCTTTACTGTAGCTCTGAACCCAGCCAGCACAAACCTGATTGGTCTTCACTGTGTCTCTGCAGACGGGAGGAATGTGTCGGCACTGCCGGATGAATGTGAGGCTTCTGTTCGGACCGCCGGCCCATGGGTGCTCCTGAAGCTCCCTTACAGCGGCTGCCCTGTGGAATCCTGGGTAAATCTGGGATGGGTGGTATGAAAGATGTTGAAGTGTGTTCAAGATGGGAACCCATGAGGATAGGTAAGGGTCACACTGCCTTGCTGATGGATGATCTGTCAGATCTCAAGAAATTCAGCAGTGGGTGGTTGGTGGTGAGAGGGGCTGATGGTGCAGTTTAGCAGCCTTGCTTCAGTCGGTCTACCCCAGAGCAGCTGTGGATACATAGTTAACTTAAAACTGTCAAGTATGGAGTGAATGAATAAGGCTACTGTCAGCAAAGCAACTTTGAGCTCCCCTAAAGCCAATGTTTTATTAGTTGTCCCAGTTGAGAGGTGGAGCAGCAGATTTCTGGGTTGGGTTTTTGTTGAGCCCCTGAGGAGCCTGATGCAGTGACTCAGATGGGAGGGGATGAGTGGTTCAGGTGTATCCTTGGGGTGGTGGAAAGGTTGTTGGTTATTCAGGGTGTGGCTATTTAAATTGAGTTGACATTCTTGGTGTAGAGGAAAGTTGAGATGACGAGTGTGCTGGTGGAAGGAGAGGGTTTGGTCTACGTTGAAATAAAGGGGTAACTATTTGGCATTGCCATCATTGTGCAAAGTAAAAGGGTCACTTCCTGAACGGTGTGTCTCCAGTAGCTGTTTTCCCCTGCTCTGAGGGAAATGACTCTTCACATATTAAGAGTTGGGGACATTTGGACATTTTGCCCTTGCATAAACATTGAGGATTGTCTGTTGTTCAGTATGCCATTAAGATGTGGTTTTGAAAACGCAAAGCTGTTGAAGCTTCTGAAGAGTCCTGAAAAACTAGGTTGCAGCTGAGCTGTGGATACTGTCCGTCTTGGTTTGTCTGCAGGTTTCAAATGGAACCAGTTTTCACCAGCTGAAGCTGCGTTACTTCGACCAGGCACTGCAGACCAACTTGACCGCTGTGGCCACCTGCCAGGATCCTGCAGAGACAGTAAATCTGACCACACCGCCGTCTGGTGAGGAGGAGTCTGAGGGTGGCAAAGAAGGGGAGTCTGAGGGTGGTGATGAAGAGGAGTCCCTAGAAGAGTCTGAGGGTGGTGATGAAGAGGAGTCCCTAGAAGAGTCTGAGGGTGGTGATGAAGAGGAATCCCTAGAAGAGTCTGAGGTTGGCAAGGAGGAGGAGTCCCTAGAAGAATCTGAGGGTGGTGAGGAGGAGGAGTCCCCAGAGGAGCCCCCTGAGGGTGGCGAGGAGGAGTCCCCAGAGGAGCCCTTGGAGGGCGGCGAGGAGGAGGAGGAGGAGCCCGTGGAGGAGCTGCTGGAGGACAGCGAGGAGGAGGAGTCCCCAGAGGAGTCCGTGGAGGAGCCACGGGAGGGTGGCGAGGAGGAGGAGGAGTCCGTGGAGGAGCCGCTGGAGGGCAGCGAGGAGGAGGAGTCCCCAGAGGAGTCCGTGGAGGAGCCGCCAGAGGGCAGCGAGGAGGAGGAGTCCCCAGAGGAGTCGCCAGAGGGCAGCGAGGAGGAGGAGTCCCCAGAGGAGTCCGTGGAGGAGCCGCCAGAGGGCAGCGAGGAGGAGGAGTCCCCAGAGGAGTCCGTGGAGGAGCCGCCAGAGGGCAGCGAGGAGGAGGAGTCCCCAGAGGAGTCCGTGGAGGAGCCGCCAGAGGGCAGCGAGGAGGAGGAGTCCCCAGAGGAGTCGCCAGAGGGCAGCGAGGAGGAGGAGTCCCCAGAGGAGTCCGTGGAGGAGCCGCCGGAGGGCAGCGAGGAGGAGGAGTCCCCAGAGGAGTCCGTGGAGGAGCCGCCGGAGGGCGGCGAGGAGGAGTCCGTGGAGGAGCCCTCTGAGGGTGGCGAGGAAGTGGAGTCCTCAGAGGCAACGCCCTTGTTGGAGCTGACCACCGAACCCAGTGACACGTGAGGCCCTTGCGTTCGCTGGTTCAGCCCATGTGGAGAAGGTTCTCCTGTGGTCCACTGCCCTGCAGAAATAAAGATTGCTTGGATTTGAGATCTCGTGTTTTTTTGTTTTTGCGTTTCAAAATGGCACATCACATAGAGTATGACAGAGGTTGAGTGATAGTAAAACACATCACTTCACACAGAAGTGGGGACACTACAACATATTTTAGAGTTCATTTGTATGGTGCAAATTATAAAATGTTCATTTCACGGTGCTTCATGTTTAAGTCAACATAACGGCGCAATCTCAAATGAGCTTGTAAAGACAAGGGCAGAAGTTAAAATGCTCGTGATTTCAAAACAATTGACTGACAAACTTGGCAAGCAACAGCATGTGTAGACTGTACAATCAACCTGTCCGTAAAGCTGGTTCAGAAAAATTACTGGAAGCTTTGCTCCACACAAAAACCAAGACATGGAGTCAAGTAAAATATCAAGTCAGAACATGATCAAGTGATATTAAGTCTATATTCATTGTGGATCACTGAATGACACCAATCAGGTTAGAGGTCCAGGACATCATGGTGGAATGAGACGGTGCTCGGGTTGGACCTCCAGGACATGACTGAGGACTGCCACGGACACCTGTCTGAAACCACCAGTACAGAGTTTTCAGTCTACCATGTCCCTGGACTTTTTGATGAGTTTCAAACGTTTGGCGTCTCCACCTGCTGTCCCAGCATTAGACGGCATCAAAGATAGATCTTTACACCACAGACTTGTAGACGTTCAGCATAGTGCAAGAAATGTTATAGGACCTCAGTTTTCTCAAAAAAAGATTGTTTTAGCCCTTCCTGTAGATGTATTCACTGTTCTTATCCCAGTCCAGTTTGTCTGTGTCGACCCCCAGATGTATGTAGTCCACACTGGCCCTCTCAATGGAGACAGGGAATACAGACACCAGGTTCCTCCTTGGTCTTTACCACATTCAGCTGCAGATAGCTCTACTCACACTAGGTGATGTAGTTATCCTCCATGACCCTGGCCTCAGTCTCGTCACCTGCTGATACGTCCACCTACTGCAGAGGCATCAGAGGACTTCTGGAGGCGTTTCAGAGCAGCAACTGAAGTCTGTGGTGGAGAGGGTGAAGAAAAAAGAAAGAGGACGGCTCCCTGACGGACCCCAGACTGTACCCTGAGGGGCCCCTGTGGGGCTGACCACTTTCCCTGACACACCGTCCTCCAGGTGCACCTACTGTGACCAGCAAGTCAGCTAGTCCACAATCCAGCACTCAAGGGGGCATCCACCTGACTTCAGTCAGGTAGTCCACAATCCAGGACTACAGGGGCAATCCGCTGCTCCTTCATGGACACCAGTTCTGCCAGGATCACTTAGTCAAAAATTTATTACAATCCAGAAAGCATGAAAATTTGGAATACCAATTATTGCATTACAACAACATTAAATACAACTGCTGCATTAGGATAACATGACAATAACATTGCCTTAAGTAAAAGATGACCTATGGAATTACAAAGCTTTAAGCAGCAAATTGAACTTGGCGGTGTGGCTCTGTTCTGAGACCTCCCTCCCCTTCCCCACGCCTGTGGGTAAAGCCTGAGGCAGGGAGAGCACTCCTCCCTGCTTTTCCAAGTGCCGACTTGGAGGAGCACGAGGGAGGGAGAGCGGCAGCAAGAACCCCAGAACAGAGCAAGCATAATTTTCAATTCATTTCAATTCAAGTCAGCTTATTACAAAGTGCCAATTACAACATGGTTGATTCTAAAGCAACCCAACAGATCCACATGAGCAAGCATAAGCGACTGTGGAAAGGAAAAACTCCCTTTAACAGGAAGAAACCTTTGCAGAACCAGGCTCAGAGGTCGCGGCTTTCTGCTATTCCAGTTGGGTGCAGGGACAGAAAGAGAAGGAGATAGATGGACACATGGTAAGTCAGAACACAAGGAGGAGCTGGTGAGGAGGTGGGTACGAGCAGCGTGCAGATGATGGCCAGACACTCAGGTAGACTGGGGCGGTTTAAATGCACACCCAATAGATCAGCTGATCTGGCTGGGAGGGAAACCGAACACCTGACGTGAGGTGGTAAGGCTGCCCCTGATGTTTGGGAGCTCGGCCACCGCTTTGCTCCATTTGGCTGGCCATCGGAACATAAAGAGGGGAAAAGAGGGAATCACAGTCTAATCTGTTAAAAACCAAAAAAGAGGAGGACTTTGTACAGAGCAGAACAAAGCTCACAAATACACATGGAAAACCCAAAAGTGATGAAAACAGTTAAAGCAAATAGAAAGAATACAGGAGTGAATGTTACTGGCAGCACTCATCCTGTGCATGCAGACATACTCATTGCAAAAGTCAAGATCCCATTGGCCTGTGGCTTCCTATTTCTTGATGGCATAAAGACATTTGATTGCCATGAATGACCTAATCATATCAATCCATCAGTGCAAGTGTGTGTGTGGGCGGAGGTTTGTCAGACTTATCTGATAAACAGTAGGGCACAAGGCAAGGAGACCTCTTGTCTCTGTGCAATAGCACAATTACAAATCGTCCTCACATCTTCCAAAATACAGCAGGTGACACTTCGCAGTTGGGATCACTGTATGTGGATGATATCTTCATTTACATGGTAGAAATTTAAAAAACTCAACCTCGTGTCTTGAAGTATTAGAAAATGTTTGTATCTGGACAGGATTTGAGGATAATCCGTTGTATCATCTCTGGTGTTGATACTGATAATATTAAGACATCTCTCAACCCTCACATCTGCGTTACTAAAAAATTCATATATCTGGGTACAGTGGCGGCTGCTGGTTTACCAAAGGGGGGAAGCTCATTTTCAGCATATATTGTAATATGTGTGTGTGTATTTGTATGCAAATTCTATTAGCTTTAATGGCTTTTGTACACCCTGTCAAAGTTAGACAGATCCCCAAAGCCCACTTTGACCAGACAACACATCCCTGAGATAGTTTCATCCAGTTGCATGGCCAGCAGTACATTTTATTGGTGACAGCGCTTCCAGTCAGCAGCTCACCTGGTCAGACCAGGACAGCTGAAAGGACCTGTTACTTTTCCCCACCTTTCGGCACCAGCTCAGTCTTAGGAGTTGATCTGTTCTGCAGTTTAACACCAATTTTCTCTTCGTAAGGAAGACTATCAAATGGCTTCACCAAAATCCGGTCCACAACATTCACATTGTCTGCCGTTGTGTGCAGCTAGCGAGCAGCTGGAGCTACTGGAGGCTGGAGGCTGTGTGAGAGAAGGGGAGAAGCTCCACAGCTGCTAGTCGAGGACAGAAACCACAGAGTGACCGAAACGAGTCTCCAAACACAACACTAGTCGTTTTTCACAAACACAAAAGGCTCTAATTTGACGGCGCAACTTGGCGATGATCAGCGGCGGAGGCAGCGCATTCCTATTTTCCTATTTTAATATAGCAGTGTCCTTCCTGCAGTGCATTTGAAAAAAAGGAGAGGTGTTCATTTGATTGGTCAAATTGCGCTCAGCTGGGTTAAACCCACTTTCTCTCCTCTCTCTTGCGCCACCTGCGCAGGTGGGCGGGATGGAGGCGTGACTGCGCCTGGTTCACGAAATTAGGACAATTTTCTGGACACGCCCCGTTGACTTTATCCGCCGACAGCGCACTTTGCGCTCCGCTGACAGCTGGCGGATTCGGCGGAGTCTACCAAGTTAGGGCCCATAGTCTCCAGGGATCAGCAAAGCCTCCGAATCAACTCAGAACAACAGAATGAAAAACTTCAGAAGCACTTTGGTGCATTTTTTTTTTACTTCAAGATCGCTGATTTGCTCATTTCGCTGTCAATCAAGCTTCACACAGCTCATCCAATCACCACGCAGAAGCTCAGCGTCCAGGCCAGCCCACTGCCCCATAGACCCCCAGAGACGCTGAGCGTCCGTGGGCGGGACCAGCCCAGTATTTTGTCCAATGAGCGTCCAGTTTCACTGCAGCAGAACAACCCACTCTCGCTTCCGCATGGACGCTCAGCGTCCGGCTGTTTAAAGCGCCGTGCCGCTGCAAGGAGGAGTGAGAAAAAAGCCGAGTCAATTACTTGAGATAAGTAGCCGATTCTGAACAAAAGATGAACGTGTTGTAGCGCATATTTAGTCAATGAAATGGTCACACAACAGTAAATATTGGACCACTTATTTTTTGACATTTTAGGGGAAGTTGAGCTTCCCTTGCAGTCTTAGAGCAATCGCCACTGATATATATATATATATGTGTGTGTGTGTGTGTGTGTGTGTGTGTGTGTGTGTGTGTGTGTGTGTGTGTGTGTATATGTATATATATATATATATATATATATAGAGAGAGAGAGAGAGAGAGAGAGAGAAAGAGAGAGAAAGAGAGAGAGAGAGAGAGAGAGAGAGAGAGACTATAACTGGAAAAATAGAAAGTAAAAAATAATATATAAAATGCTGTCAAATATACAATATTGTATATTATATACAAGAAAAGGCTTCCGGGAAATACTAAGGACAACAGTGTTTTGTGCAGATTGAGAAGCTGAGTGTGACATGTTGATCTACAGTTGCTATTGTACAGATTAATAAGTTATATTGCACAAGGACTTCCCAGATTGCTAAATTATATTGCATGAGGAGTAAATTACATTGTACGAGGAAGAAAGTGAACATGAATAAATAAGGGCCAATCCCAATTCTACCCCTTTCCCCTCCCCCTCAGCCCTAGGCCCTACCCCTATCACTCTCCTACCCCTTTTAGAACACGGCTGAGGGCTAGGGCTATCTTTGCAGCATGATGAATTGGGATACCCCTTTAGAAATAAGGCCAATTTGCAGCAGTGTTTTCCCCCTCCTCTGTGCCAGAGCAAGTTTCAGGTCCTATAACAACACAAAATTATGGATATTAGAAATGCTAGAAATTACATTAGAAATTACTTTTGTTTTTTAATAATGGTATTATTATTTACCTTATATTTCTTTTTGAGGTTCTACCACTTTTTTGAAGCTTGCTGGGCTGTAACTTCCCCTTCCAAGCCATTTTCTTTTATGAATTTCCTAAAGTAATACATATATATTTATATAAACACGTTTTATTACTGACATATTATAGCTCAGACGAATAATATAATTTACTCCCAATATGTTTTGGCGCTGTATTTTGATTTCAAAAACTTTTCTTCATTTTCACCTCTAAACTGAATCAGAAGTCGGGTTTCATCAGGGGTCTCTGTGTCAAACATATGACGTTAAGAACGTGATAAAAGATGATGTTAATACAGTGATTAGTGCTCTTCAGAAGTTACCAATTTATGATCAGAAACGGTGCTACGCAGCACTAAAACGTTAATCCATGACTGGGACACTGTCACTCTAGTATATCTATAACTTTCAGTGAAGCAAATACACTTTTTATAGCTTTTTAAATAGTATACAGAAAGCAATCTTACATTTGTGCGACTCCTTGGTGGGCGCCATGTTTTTTTTTCTGGCCAATGCAAAACTCCGCCTACCCCTATAGAGAATAGGGAACATCGATGCAGACTTCGCTGAAAGGGATGAAATAGCCCTTCCCCTTTCCCCTACCCCTATTCAAAAAGTAGAATTGGCATAGCCCTTAAAGGTGTAATATAACATTTTGATTTCCGGGTGGATCACCTAAATAATTGGTGGGTCTGTTTGTCAATCATTCTGACGAGCTGCTTTCATAAGGCGGTTCTACGTGCTTGCGCCCAATCAGCTTCTCCCTTGTGCGCATTCAGAGTGTTTATGTAGCCGGTGAGCTTCTGAGCTAGTACTTACCGATGGCGAGTCTGACATAATAAAACTGTAACTGTTTCGGAAAAAAAAGCTTTATTTATGAGCGAGGCGGATCGCAGAAACTGTAAACAGAGCCGTGCACGCCGGAGAAGAGGAGATCGCGCTCGTACACTTCCGCGTTTCCTGGGAGAAGCAGGAGAGCCGGGCGGATGGTCTGGCGCATGCGCATTGTTCAAAAAGTGAGTAACAGACGTGGGGCTTCGTCTTTTCGAGAAAATCGTGTATTAGACCTTTAAGCCTCGTGAACGCGCATATCATAAGGGTAGGGCTGAGGGGTAGGGCTGAGGGGTAGGGGTAGGGGGTAGAATTGGGATTGGCCCTTAGTGGTTCTGAGGTAGAGATTTATTGCACATGAGTAGATTGTCCATTTGAGGGGGTTACAGTGTGTTGTGTGTGGAGGCTAGTGGCATGAGGGGTCTCCCCTTCTTCATGTCCTGAGCCACCAGCCTGACAGCGGCAGGGAAGAAGCTGTTGTGGAAGCAGACCCTGTGAGCGCTGATGCTCTCAGGCCTGCGGTGTCTCAGGTTGTAGCCCGAGTCTCTCCACTGGAACAGAGCGTGGGCTGGATGGTGTCTGTCCCTGAGGACGCTCTGTGCTGTCCTCTTAAGGACGCACTGTGCTGTCCTCCTGCTGGCTGTGTGTAGATATTGTCCATGGATGGGAGATGAGAGCCAATGATCCTCTCTGCCGTCTTCACGACCCGCTGCAGCTTCGTCCTCTCAGCCAGGGTGGTGTTCCCATACCAACATCTCAACAAAATGACTTATTTACTTTGAACAGAATAACAGAAGACCTGTCAGTGTGACAGCCTACATGACAGTGGAAAAAATGAATGTTTTACTCAAACCAACTTTAATAGTTGAGTGATTCCAGTTGCCTGATGGAATTTTAGAAAAAGCTGGACTCCCTGCTGTGGTCCTATGTTTGGAACAGTAGCCCAGCATGAGGTGAAAATCAGATGGGAGATGGGTAGTAGCCATCTCTGAAATCATATTTTGGGTCATTTGCTACGTTCTGAAGTAACATTTTTTTACATCTGTATCAAATTTACACTTGTGGGTCAGCAGTGACCTGCGGGGATTTGCTGTGTTGTTTAGTGTGAACCTTAGAATTTCAACATGTTTGTAATTATGAGCACCGTTGCTGTGGATTACTGTCTGAGACACATTTCACAGCTCAGCACAGTTCCTCATGGACAACTGATAGAGGTAAAGAAAAAAGTTTTTACAATTGCTCTGTCACCAAAGAAGACATTAGATGACTTGTGAAGCTTAAGTCTGAACTATGTGGTTATATATGAGGCTGAAGTTGAGGATAAGTTCATGACTTGTCAGAAAGGAAAATTTCTCCCATACAGTTAGCTAGCTGTCATGTAAATGGACCTCTTCCTCATGAAGGAGTTTGGCAAGATGGCGCCTGTGACCGGCGATGCCTCGGCTTGGCTCCTGTGTAAACTTTTCACGGTAGTTCTTTCTGCATATGTGATCATTTCAGCCCAACTAACAAATGGATGTGCCCTGGCCTTGCAAGCTTACGATGGGGACTCATTGTTCTGTATCAAAGAGACTATGGAGGGCCTGTTTCCTACACAGGATCGCTACAAACAGGCGTTTCCTCCCCCTTGACTATTGACTTAAACTCACCAGAGTATTTGCTGCTGTTCTGGGCGTCGGGCAAGGTCCGCAGGAGATCGAGGAAAAGGCGAGGATCCCAGGCCGGTGTCCAGGTACGGCGAAGGCATGAGGCTGCTCGCCTGGGCTCTGCCACTACACGCTGCGGAGGACGCGCTCGTTGTCTCCACTATGTCCTGCTCCTCGATGATTTTGACAGCATATCCACGCCGCTGTTAGCCCGGGCTACGAGTGCCCTGAATTCTGGACAGCGCTTGAACCCTGGTCGTGGATCCTCATCGGAGCATGAAACAGAGAGGTGGGCCAGGTAGCCGCGGTGAGTTGCTCTCCAGCAGCTCACGCGGCTACCTCTGTGACCGATCTCGTTTGGGTCTCGCGAGTTTTCGATGCCCTACGTAGGTCCTACGTATCAGTGACGCCGGGCCACATCTGGGCGGGGCGGCTCAAAAGTGTTAAAGGTCTGCCTCTGGCTTTCTCATGTCAAACGCACCTATTATGTCTGCAAAGTGATTCCCTCACAGGAATACACTTCCTTTGAATCACAGATGGTCAAGGTGGGAACCCTGCATCCTCTGTACTGTGTTGTGGTCTACCGTCCTCCTGGCTCTGCTGCTGCCTTCTTAAAGGATTTTAGCAACTTTTTATCCTCCATTATAAAGTTGGAACCTGTTTTAGTACTTGGAGATTTTAACCTTCATGTCGATAGCACCTCTTCACCCTATGCAATGGAATTTTTATCACTGACTGAAGCTTTTAACCTTGTTCAACACGTTTCATTGCCAACCCTCCGAAAGGGCCACATTTTAGACCTTGTTTTTTCTCTTGGTCTGGACATTTCTAATGTGTCTGTGATTGATGTCCACATTAGTGATCATTGTCTTGTGTCATGTGATCTGCATTTCAGTTCCGAGCCCAAACCTTTAAAAGTAAGGTCTCAGAGGCGGATTATCACTGCTAATACTGCAGAAAGGTTCTCTGCATTGTTCGATCCTCCTCCTTTTACAGTTGGCTCTGGTGTAGACGACCTAATCCAGTGTTTTGATGACTACTGTGTAATGATTCTGGATCAAGTGGCTCCTGTTAAAGTCGATCTGTCTACGCAGAGAAAAGCATGTCCCTGGATAAACGAGCATATTTTAAGCTTTAAGAGACTGTGTCGAAAGACTGAATGCTTGTGGAAATCCACTAACCTTGAGGTTCACAGGCTCCATCTCAGGGATCTTATTTCCTCATACAATGAAATGGTTGAGAATGCCAGGTCCAACTATATCCGCCAACTGGTGGCAGCGAATAAGAAAAACCCTAAAGTACTGTTTGGTACAATTAACTCTTTCGTTTGCCCTGCTGCTCCTGTCACCCCTGTTTTCACCGAAGCTGACAGCCATGCTTTCCTGAGTTTCTTCACTGATAAAATCAAGAAGCTCAAGGATACTATGCCAACCCCTCAGTGTGTGCCTCGGCTGCTATTGAGCCTATTTCCAGCTTGTGGCTCACCTTTGAGTGTGTAACTCTTGCTGATGTTCTGGCTCTGGTAACCAAGATGAAACTCTCATCCTGTTCTTCTGACGTTATCCCTTGTAGACTGTTCTCAGAGGTTCTGGAGGCAGTCGGTCCCTGGGTTACTGAAATGATAAACCTCTCTCTGTCATCCAGCGTGTTCCCGAATGCCTTCAAGCACGCCATTGTGGAGCCACTTCTTAAAAAAGGAGGTTTAGACCTGGCAGATCGAAATAGCTATAGAACCATCTCTAAGCTGCCATTTCTGTCAAAGATTCTTGAGAAGGTGGTCTGCAATCAGCTGTCTTCCTACCTCAACCAACATAACCTCTTTGACAAATTCCAATCTGGCTTCCGTAAGCACCACTCCACGGAAACAGCCCTACTGAAAGTGTCCAGCGACATAATGATGTCTGCCACTTTGGGCAACTGCACCGTGCTAGTTCTCTTGGATCTGTCCTCAGCGTTTCACACTGTTGACCACCAGGTCCTGATAAGTGGACTGAGGGACCATGTGGGACTGCCGGGGCCGGTTCTTCAGTGGTTTACCTCATATCTGTCGAGTCGCAGCTTTTGTGTGTCTATCAACCAGGTTAAATCAGAGTCCATGAATCTGGCGTGTGGGGTGCCTCAAGGCTCCGTCCTGGGCCCTATTTTATTTTTATTGTACCTGCTTTGATTTAGAGCTTATCACTCATGCCTTTGTCTCATCGCGTTTAGACTACTGCAACAGCTTGTTTTCATGTTTGAACAAGAAGGAGCTTTCGAGGCTGCAACTCGTGCAAAATTCTGCAGCGAGAATTCTGACCCGCACAAACAGATGGACCCGCATGTCTCCCATTTTGAAGGAGCTTCATTGGCTGCCAGTCTTTTACAGAGTTAACTTTAAGATTTTGGTTTTAACATTCCGGGCCTTGCATGACCAAGCTCCTTCATATATTCGCGATCTGCTCCAGCCTTACTCCCCTGCGAGGGCTTTAAGGTCTGCAGACCAGAATCTCTTAAAGGTGCCGCGTACCCGGTTCAAGACCAGAGGAGCCCGATCATTCCAGGCCGTTGCTCCCAGGCTCTGGAACGATCTCCCACTCTCTCTCCGTTCAGTTGTGTCTGTTGACACTTTTAAGACACAACTCAAAACCTTCTTATTCTCTCAAGCATTTGCTTAGTGTTTCAGGCCTGTTTTGATCTCATTTTTAGTGTTGTTTATTTATTTATTGTGTATTTATTGTTGTGCTATTTATATATGCTGTGAAGCACTTTGTGGCTTTTTTGTCTGTGAAAGGTGCTATATAAATTAACTTTACTTACTTACTTACCTAAACCTTTAGCAGCTTTGATAGAAAACGATAAAGGGAGGTCTGAACCAGTCCTTCCTGTTAGCTTTATTATATAGGAAGGTTTGAATCCCGGTCTTAAGCAGACACTGTATCAGCCTCCCTCACAGGAACTGTGAGCTGGGTTTTCATGACAGGAGCCTGATGGCTGAACGCTCTGCCTTCTGTTCTGCTTATAGAGAACCTAGAACCTCCAGCAGACCAGCACTCTGAGAACCTGGGTCATGTGGGACCAAGAGCTTTATGAAAGCTTCATAGGTTGAATGTTAAGTGCTGGAGAACCACACGTCTCTTATAGGGAAATACAGAGAGAAGGAGAAAAGAGAGGAGACAGCAGACTGACAAACCTGTTGACATGCAACGATGAAACACGTGAATAGACAGTGAAGAGATTAGAGAAGCTCAGCGATCTGAAGCAGTCCTAACACTAATCCTTATCAGTTGTAAAGGTTTAGACCTGATCTGAGGGTGCAGCTCCACGGCAGGCCTGCTTTCAGCCCTGACTGGAATCCAGTTCACGCTCAGCACTGAGTGATAGGGAGTGCAAACTTTTCCATCAAAGGAGACATCTGTCCCTCTCACTCTAAAAAAATGTCTGGAGTCGAAACAAATTTGCTTAGACCAAATATGACAAAAGAGCTTCTTAAATAAAACTCATTGCTTTTATTTTGAGATTTCCTCATCCCAGTTCACAACTCCTTCCTGAAGAGATGCTGATGTCTCATGCTGCAGTTTGGTCCAATCTGATCCTGGAAGTCCTGGATCAGTACCTGGCTGTGGATCTGAGTCTGCATGCAACCTGAGGGTCAGAACCGCAACCTGAGGGTAGGAACTGGAACCTGAAGGTAGGAACTGGAACCTGAGGGTAGGAACTGGAACCTGAAGGTAGGAACTGGAACTTGAGGGTAGGAACTGGAACCTGAAGGTAGGAACTGGAACCTGAAGGTAGGAACTGGAACCTGAAGGTAGGAACTGGAACCTGAGGGTAGGAACTGGAACCTGAAGGTAGGAACTGGAACCTGAGGGTAGGAACTGGAACCTGAAGGTAGGAACTGGAACCTGAGGGTAGGAACCGCAACCTGAGGGTGGGAACAGGAACTTGAGGGTAGGAACAGGAACCTGAGGGTAGGAACCCCAACCTGAGGGTAGGAACTAGAACCTGAGGGTAGGAACAGGAACTTGAGGGTAATTGTGAAGTGGAAGGAAAATGATGCATACATTTAGATTTTGTTGTTTTACAGTTAAAAAAAAAAACTGAAAAAATGGAATGCAAAGTTATTTGTGAATCCTGAGTCAATACTTTAATCAATCATAGCCGCAAGTTGAGTCATAAACTCAAGATACATTACACTGACAGTTGTGTTTGTGATCTAGCAAAATGTGGAACATTTTAAGTGGGATCAATACTTAGGTAGGCACTGCTTCATGAAATATTGTCAAAGAACATTGTGTCTTGTTATTTGACTGCTTACTGGTGGTGCTGTGAAGATTCAGTCTTGTCTCGAGAGAGTGACTGGTCCTGGACACTGTGTCTGAAGTCACTTGGTTTCATGAGTTTTCCCCTGAGAAACAACACCTGCTATTCTCGTCAGACCTGGCTTTATGACCTAGCATTGCCAGAAGTTATGGTAGAGTTAGGTTGGGTTCTCCTCGGAGCAGCAGCCTTGCTCTCTTGTACTTTTGTACTTGACGACTAGGGATGGGGAATCTTTAAGAATTTAGCGATTCCGATTCCATTATCGATACTGCTTATCGATGCGATTCCTTATCGATTCTCTTATTGATTCTCACTGAGTGAGAAATTAAACAATACAAATGGATGTTTGCATTAACTCTTTAATCATATCTTCATCCTGAACAGAAGAAAAAAAAATGTTCATGTCATGAAAAGTTTGCAAGCATTGCAAGTAGCCCCAGTTTCATTTTTTCTTGTGAATTACAGCCAAACTCTGGAGTACTTTTTCGTCGACCCATGTTGGAAAGCTCATAACCAAATTACACCGGACTGGGCTCACACTGGATGCCCGTGCTTGTCCGGTCTGGCTCCGCAGCATCAGGAAGGTGTTTTAAGTCGAGGGGGCTGGAAACTGAATGAAGGAGTGACGTCATTGCACTTTTTCCCTGCTGTATAGCGCATCGCCACTCAGGCTACTGGCTGGAAGCCATATGATACACGCAAATAAACATTAAGAAGTTCTAACAAATTCACATTTCATTACATTTTTCACCTTAAGGTCGGCAGCCATTCACCATATGATAAGAGACAGACAGACGAGATCAAAAACACTCTCACAGCAGTAAGTCGCTGCCATTTTAAGCGCTGTCCATGGTGCTGAAGATGCAAAAACAACAGTCATATCTCTGTCTATACTCACCTCACTACCTCTGACATGACAGGTAGTAAGGATAGATTAAAAAACAGATGAACACAAGACTGCAAACCAACAGGAAGTCAAAAAAATCCGATATTCTCCTCTGCTTGCTGTCTGCCATCACTGTTGTTTGATTGCGAAGAAGCTGTTTCTGGGTGAGGGAGGAGTCTCCTCAACAAACAATTTAAATTAATTTTTTTTTAAATAAATTTTTCCACATATCAGATCTGTTCAACTCTCTTGATTTCTACAGTTCAAAGTTTCTCCCCAGTTATCTAAAGAGGGGGCATTATTGTTTTATTGCTCATGGAAAGAGGGGAGGACAGGTTGAAATTCCAGCAGTCATTTCATCCACGCTGCTGATGCCTTGCCTTCATATCAATCCAATACGAATATTCCAGGTGCAAAACAAAGTCAAAGAGCCCTTTATTTTGAAACAAAAACAAGACTGAGAAGCTCACTTCAACCATCAAGCACATGAGAGCATTTCAGTGAGGACGGTCTTTCATCTGATGAGTGAAAAAGCAGCATATTCAGCTCCCACTGTTCAGTAAGGTGTCCCGGCCGGGCCGAGTCCGGGACGCTCTCCCTTCAGCAGTCACAGGCAGCGTGACAGCCACAGTGTACTCGAGAGGGCCGCCACTCGGCCCGGACAGGGCCGCTCGCTCACAAGACATGTGAACAATATGAGTGAAGTGACGCTGACATGAGGAGAGACGCCACATGTCCACACTGCACTCTATTTAAAGCCCATGAGCTCATCCGACGCCCAGCCACACACTCGCTGTGAAACCAGAAATCTGAGGAGCAGGAGAAGTGAGACCACCCTTCTGATTTCCCCGCTTGCATTCTCTCCTCTTCCTCAAAGCTTTATTGACACGTAGCACAAAGCAGCACAGCCGTTCCATTATGAATGCAAAGGGAAGAGTCGCTGAGGAATTCACAGCGAATTGATTTTGGTGCCGTTCTGTTGGGTTTCAGATAAAAGCCCACATTAGATGCTCCAAAAAATATCCGTTATAGTCAAATTCTGCAGAAGGTGCAGTCCGAGTACCAACAGACAGCAGTCACACAGCCACAGAATGTCATCTACCAGTGTGTGTGTGTGTGTGTGTGTGTGTGTGTGTGTGTGTGTGTGTGTGTGTGTGTGTGTGAAAAATTAAACTAACAGGAGTTGCTAATTGCATTAACACAGTGTTTTCTGTGATTTGAGGGAATCTGGTGGCGCCGGCAGATAAATTTGGGCTCAGAGACAGCTCCAGCTGACACCCAGCGAGGTGAAAAGTGAACGCTAACGTCACATGACGTGAAAAACCAGATCAGATCAAACTCTCCAGTCAGACTGACGGCGTGTGTGTTCTTATGACCCGTCCCTGCTTCACGTGGTTCTGATGCCAGTGTTTCTGTGGCCAGAGAGGAGAGTCTGAGGAGCTCCGTCTGTCGGACCGCTCTGGAAACAACTGAAGAGTGGTGTGTGTGTGTGTGTGTGTGTGTGTGTGTGTGTGTGTGTGTGTGTGTGTGTGTGTGTGTGTGTGTGTGTGTGTGTGTGTGACTTTGATGACCAGTGCGTCATGCATCCCTCTTTTCCATCCTCTCCATCTCCACATCTCCATGCTCATCTTCACTCTGGTCAGTCTGACTCATCACAGTAATGAGTTTTCATTGGACTGGGGAAAGATGGCTGAGTTTCATATAAAGTCGCGACTCTCATCCTCATCTCCGTTTGTTTGGAGTGTATTGTTGTCCATGTTGTCCATGTTCTCCACTGTTAGTGATCATGTTTAGAGTGTATTGTTCTCCGTGGTCCAACATGAAAACTACATTTTGGTGAGAAACTGTGAAAAACCCAAACTTTCCTGAAGGGAACTGAGAAACGGAGCGCTTTGCCCTGACAGGGGAAATCCCCTGGATGAGGCCTGAGCTGTGCTCTGGAAGTCTGGCTTCAATCTCCAGAGAGGGACATCCAGTCTGTCCAGCTGGATGAGGAGTCCTCTGACGTCTCCGTCCACGAGCCGTGGCTTCACACCACTTCCATCCAGACACCCTGCTGAGTCACATGAGGACCACTCCAGTCCTGTCAGCTTCAGGGAGAATTAAACGCAGAGTAAACACACGAGCGTCCTGATCCTCTTTGATGAGTGAAAACTTCCTCTGACCAGCTTTGAAATGTAAAATCCTCCTGATCAGCGGCGAGGACACACATCAAACCATGAACCGACAGACATGCAGGAGAGAGCCGAGGCTGCTGGGAACCGGAGACTCGTCAGCTGACCCGTCTCATTCTTAAAGCAAACACTCTGCAGTGCTGCATTTCTCAAGCTTTGCTATAAACAGATGGAAGTGCTTCTTCGATTCTTGGATAAGGAGGACGCTTTCTCAGCCCTGTTGGTTTCATGTTCAGAGTGCGATCAGTCCAGCCGACGTCTTCAATCAATTCAGTGTATTTCTACAGCTCCAAACACAACAGTCGTTTCACGCTACTTCAGCACAGAACAATTCAGCATGAGCAAGAAGAGAGAGAGAGAACAGGAAGAAACCTGCAGAACCAGACCCAGAGGAGACTTTCTAGAACCAGAACCAGAGGAGACTTTCTAGAACCAGACCCAGAGGAGACTTTCTGTAGAACCAGACCCAGAGGAGACTTTCTAGAACCAGAACCAGAGGAGACTTTCTAGAACCAGAACCAGAGGAGACTTTCTAGAACCAGACTCAGAGACTGTCTTCTGTTCTGTTTGGGGTTCTGGGAAAGGGGTCAGTGATCATAAAACCATAACACACTGTATAATAAAAATCTTCTGCTGAGATGAACTGGTGAGTGACCAATTCATCTGGTAGTCAATCTGAACTCTTTTTTAAAAGAATCATTTTCAGCTCTGAGGAAAAACAGGGTCCAGAGGACGAATATTTCTCCAAACAGGAAGTCCACTGGTGTGTTGATCATGATGTGTTTCAGTGCTGCTCAGAAATGCTCCAGTCTGCTGAACACCGATCTGAGCCTCACAGAAATAGACATGGCGGTTTTTCTGTATTCATGGGGCTGAGCTGCCACCGTGTGGCCAAACAGGACACAGCAGCTCTGAGCCACTTCCTGTCTCTGACATCAGCCCTCCTGGCAGGTTAGTGTGTCTCAGTGAAGCAAACCCTGGTCAGACTGAATGGAACATGATAATACCAATAAATCAAAGTGTTTGCTACAGATAGAAAAGGACGTCATGGAGACAGTGATTGTAGTGGTGCATGTTTTGTTTTTTTTTTAATTAAAGTTAATGAAACTGTTTTAAAAAACAAACATACAACTGAAAGTAATAAAAGAAATGGAAACTTTGTCAGTGAGTCCAGTTCTGCAGAGAGTCTCTGGTCCTGCAGGTTTGTTCCTGTTAAAGGCAGACTTTCTCCTCTGCTTGTTCATGTTGAATTGTTGGTTTTTCTCTTTAAAGTGTCTTGATCTGACTGCGTTGCATTTACAGTTATGCATATAAAGTTGAATCATTGGGTCTTTTGTTCATCTCTTCTCTGGCTGGAGCCTCTACTGATACAAGAGGTTTAAACTTTTCTGTCCGGTGTGGATTCAGTCAGCTTTTACTTTGAAAGCAGTGAGCCTTCACACTTCCTGTGTGATATTAGCAGCTCCAGTTTATTTACTTCCTCCTCTCCATGGTAACCAGCCGTACACACAGACAGCGTGTAGACAGATGTGTGGATACAGCTACTCACATAGACAGACAGACAGATAGATAGATAGATAGATAGATAGATAGATAGACAGATAGATAGATAGATAGATAGATAGATAGATAGATAGATCTGCTTCAGACCCTCAGAGGTATGTTTTATTTTCCATATGTGAAATCAGGTGATCATTTGACAGTATGGATTCTCTGTGACAGTGTGTTGATTTTAAAGGATTATACTCACATGCTGGTGTGGCATTACCCTCAGAATGCTTTAAAACAGAAACATGATCACTTGTCGCGATTCGCCTGATGCAGCGTGTTGACAGTCCTCTCTATCAGCTCTTGTGCGGAGTGTTTGAGGGGATGCATGGTGTTTAAAGACGCAGTGTGTTCTGAAGTGGCTGTGACGGTAAACACGAGCCCACCGGGCAATTAGTCCCTTCACAGTAAGCCAAGGTCATCCTGCATCGTCTGAACCGCAACCCGACACTGCGTGTGTGTGTGTGTGTGTGTGTGTGTGTCCTTGCTTTATTGTCGTTGTCCCTGGAACCTGAGCCGGTAGGGTCTGTCCCACCTTGTGGGTCCAAACAGACGTTGAGTCTGGATGTTTTATTGGTCGATCACTGTGACGAGGCTCTGCAGCTCAGACAGCCATAATCACAGCCCGGAGGGATCTCAGGTTCATGAGGGGCTTTAATAAAAACAGTTTGGTGGTTTGGCGTCCTGGAGTCGAGTCCTCTGCGGGCTGGTTTTGGGCCACGGGCTTCATGTTTGAGAACAGTTTATTCTGTTTCGATCACATTTTCCTGCTTTTCAAGGGTCAGTCACAGTGAGTGCTGGGCTCTCAAAGCAGTAACCTGTGTGTGTGTGTGTGTGTGTGTGTGTGTGTGTGTGTGTGTGTGTGTGTGTGTGTGTGTGTGTGTGTGTGTGTGTGTGCGCGTGTCCAGTGTGTGAAGATGCCAGCAGGAGGGTTGAAGAGTGACATGGAGCGTGTGGGAGTCTTTAAGGAGATGAGCTACATCTCTGTAGGAGACGCATACACTCCAGCCGGCGCTGGTGAGTATCACACACACACCTGAGCGCTCAGTGCACCAACCACGATGCAGCCTGGTTCCAGACTGAGACAATCCCGAGAAGCTCCACAGGTCAAGAGGTCCTTGAACACTGATTATGTCTGCCTCACACAAGCAAATATCAATACACAAATGGAAGAAAGTTTACATTCTTTCACTTTGAAAGACAATTTTTAAAAGATTTGAAAAACTCATGTTAATTTGATTTACATCCAGTTTTTGGAATTTAAGGAGAATGTCGTGCAGACAGAGTGAAGACGCTGCAGTGTGTTACAGTCGAGAGCACAATGTGGAGCAAACAAGGTTTTTACTTCTTCCCACTCCTTTTCATTCATATAAGATTTACATTTATGTGTTTTTAGTATTTGTTTTATTCATTTAAATGTCTTTTTTCTTTTTATTTTCCTTGTTTGTATGTGTGAAATACATTTATTCAAAAGTGTAGTATTTCAAACTATTCCATGAAGTATCATCTGTTTGAAAATACTTAATATCGTCTCATTTGAAACCACACAGGAAGCTACTGCAGTGGCCACTGTGTGTGAAATGACAGAGATGAGTGCAGTGTGATTCTGTCTTTAGAGGAGGCAGACTGATGAAGCGGGACGTGTCGGAGCCGTGAGCTGAACTGAATGACTGAATGAAGCACGTCGCTGTGTCCCTCCCTGGATCCAGGCCCGTTCCACGAGTCGGCGTACCGCAGCCGGCAGATGCAGGCGGGCGTGTCCAGGCAGCGGTGCGCCCTGCAGAGCGGCTTCTTCGACAAGTCCTTCAAGAGGATCTTCGAACGTGAGGCGCTGAGCGACCCGCTGAAACAGGTCCGGCAGACCCGGCTCCAGCAGGCCAAGAAGAACCTGGGAAAGGCCTTCCTGCCGTGCAACGGCGCCAAGAAGGCGTGAGACGACACACACTCTCTCTCATAAACTCCTCAGGAAACGAGACACTGTTCATGTGTTTATCGTGTCTCCGGCAGCTGTGGTTCAGGTACTTACTACGGAACGCTATCTGGACCCATCCAAGCCCTGAGTCCGCAGTCAGTCCCCCGGAAAGCCGAGCCCTCGCCCAGACGCAACATTGTCACCTCACCGCCCAAGAAAGGCAGCGGTTACAGGTTTATGGCAAGCAAAAGGCTTCTCTGCAGCTCAGGAAGAACGTCTGATACCTGCCTGACACACAAGATGAGACGACTTTACACATCAAAATGATGTTTCTTCTTTAACCAGCATGTTCCTCCCTCAGCTATCCCAATGTGACGCTGTCCAAAGTAGAGCTGTACTCCTCAGACCCCTACGACAGGGCCAGGGAGGCTCTGAGGGTAAGAACCAACTCTGCGGGAGTCTCAGTGGCAAAATTAGGACATTTGCTGGAAAGCAAAGACTTCTCAAACCTTCTCTGGTCCAGTTCTGTTAGAGACTCTTCAGAACATGTTTGATCGAGTTCTGGAAGAGACTCTTCAAATCTTCTCTGGTCCCGTTCTGATGGAGACTCCTCAGACCTTGTTTGGTCCGGTTCTGGTCCTGTGTGACCTGTAGCCTCAGTTTCCTGTTCTTGGCAGCAGTAATGTTCTGCAGTCTTTGGTCTCTGGACTCCATCTGACTCAGGTCTCACTGTGTCGGATGTTTTTATCTTCTGCAGAACCTGGTTAACCAGCTCTCTTTAAAGGACTCTGTCTGGTCATCTTCACGCAAGGCGATGGTTCTCCAAATACCTCGACATGCAGAGAAATGTCTTTTTCTCGCTGTGAAGAGATTATGTCTCAGACACAAAGACATTCAGGACATCAGTGTGTTGCATGTTCTTGCGGTCAGACACACTCCTGCAGTTTGTCTTTATTTTGCCGTTTTGGTGAGTGTGAGAGCGTCTCCGGCCCAGACATGTCAGTGGATCAGTCAGTGGTTGTCCTCACCATGTTCATCCAGTCATCATCAGAACCGATTCCTCCAGCTGGGGGTCACAGGATTTGAGGTGGATCCCGCTGACACTTGGCAACAAAGTACAGGCAGGTAGCCTACTCCAGGTCACCACTAAGTCCATGTCCACATGGGGATATGTTTGGGTTTTTTTTTAATTAGATGTCAGTGTTCTGTTGTTGGAGGGAGCATCAAGCTAATTTCTGAAAGAGTCTCTGACAGTGGGCACACCTGGACAGGCTGGCATAGCGTTCCTGGGAAATACACTGGGAAGCTGAAGTGTTGACGTTAGCCTCCAGGAAGCAGCACCACGCGGTTGACTCGCCAATCTGCAGAGATGCAGAGACGAGTGACGGTCACGTACTTCCTGCTCATTGTTGTTCAGTCGGGCAGTTCCGCTGTCTGTGGTTAATGCAGCCTGGCAGTGCTAGCTAGCTGCTTCAGTGTCTGGGATTTGGCATCCTTGAGATGATGAGATGAGATGATGGCTTCATCGGGTGGACGATCTGCTGGATCAAGCAGGTGAATCAGTTTTCTTCATCTTCAGCTTTCAACTTCTGGAGTCAGACTCCAACATGTCCGCCCTCTATTGGTGGCTCGTTGGTACAACATGCTCATAATCATACAGGCAAAAGCAACATGGCCGCCAAAGTCCACAGCAGATACTGGCAAAGAAAATGTGAGTGTTAATAATTAGTATCATTTCATCTGATAATTTCCCACCCTGAAGGTATGAGCAGATCTCTCGATAGTAACACTGAATGGATGGTGAATATATTTATGGCCTTCTGAAACCTGTCGCTGTGTCCGGTATTTCAGCCTCAGGCTTTCAAAAGCAGCACCAACACAGAAAAAACATAAAAATGGAAAACCCAAAGGACTGATTCTTCAGACTGATCAGTAGATTTAAGTCTCCTGTGAATTTCAGTGTTCTGCAGACCAGATTTAAAAAGAGAAAAACAGAATTTCCTCAGGATGAATCAGAAGGGTTCAGTGAACTGTACACACACTCAGATACACAGAAGAACGGTCCATTCTCCCGGAGAGCTGATTATACCTGCTGAGTGTTCATGTTGAACATAAACTGAGCCTGTTTGGCTTAATTTAACATATCAGTGAACCTCAATTAACAAGAAAACTATGCTAGGAACTGAAACATCCACAGTGTCAGTATCCATCCTTCAGTGGGGGAAAGTCCTTTGAGTTCATGTTTCTTCATAAAGACCCAGATTAACAGAACATCAGGTGTTTAATAATGTGCTGCTATTGGCCTCAGGTGAATGGCAGGTGTCTGCCACCCACACATGAACACACACTGCCGCCTGTGGCTGAGCTTCGGGTTGGTGTGCACTGCTGCCCCCTAGTGGCCAAACATGAGGCGACTGTGGCATTAACCTCTGACCCTGAAAATCAAGAGGATGGTGAAACCAGTGTGTGTGTGTGTGTGTGTGTGTGTGTGTGTGTGTGTGTGTGTGTGTGTGTGTGTGTGTGTGTGTGTGTGTTGCACTCAGAGGGAAGCAGCAGCTCATCGTTCAAAGTTGCGAGACGGTCCGTTCAGGCTCAACCTGCACCCCAGAGAATACTTCCAGAAGAACCCGTACCGCAGTGAGAAGCCCCTCCCAGCCCCCCAGAGGCCCGGCCCCCCCGCTCACAGACCCGTCCCAGTCCCCTTCAAGCCCTCCTCCCCCAGCAAGCGGGTGACTCTCTCTCTCGTCTCCGTCCATCTTCAACACGCTGCGTGTGTGTGTGTGTGTGTGTGCTGACTGTGTGACCGTCTCTGCTGTCAGATCGGGGGAATGAAGGCAGGGACCTTCGACTCTTACCCCTCGCACTCCAGCGACCCCTACATGGTCCGGCGGCCCCAGCAGGCGCCCCCCCGGCCAGCCTTCCACCCCCCTCCCGGGCCGAAGAGCATGCCCGTCAAGAGCATCATCACCGCCAACGTGAACCGGTGAGCACCAACACACACTGAGGCGAGCGGGAGGCGGCTCCACCGGCAGGTCCTGACATTGGAAAAAGACGTAAAAGCAAAACAACCCAAAGGGACAGACATGGAGTCTGAGGCTGTATTGATCCAGAGGTCAGAGGTCACTCACACCCTCATTTAGTCCGGAGTGGGCCAGACCACTAAAATAGAGCCAGAATAACCTTCATATTTAAACTTTAAAGCTTTTGTAGTGCAACAGAGTGTTCATATTGTAAATCTCAACATAAAGCCAGTTTTAATAAAACAGTGAAATGTCCAACAGTCTTCTCTTACAGCTCTTTTCTGCCTGGTTTTCCAAACTCCTGCTGACAGTATGGCTTTGACGCTAATGCTAGTTAGCTAGCATTCACCACCTGTAGATATCTCAGCTGCCTCTCAGCGTTGTCCGTTGTTGCCACTCTGAAGAAATTTGTTGAAAAAAAATCAACCTTTTCATTGACATTTTGACTGTTTGCTTGGTGGTGATTGGATTGGAACCTCTTGTGGGCCAGGTGTGGCCCACGGGCCTTATGTTTGACACCTCTGCCGGGGGGTTAAGATCTGACTGAGGATTACAGTAAAGAAGTGACTGACCTGCACAGGATGTGAACTCTCTCTTATCTTCTCCCCCTTGTTGTTCCAGGACTGTGCACTCTGCAGAGCTCCCTGCTGTAACCACCCACTGACTTCATTACCCACAATGCAGCGG
The DNA here is from genome assembly GCF_902148845.1 of Salarias fasciatus. Classification (NCBI taxonomy): domain Eukaryota; kingdom Metazoa; phylum Chordata; class Actinopteri; order Blenniiformes; family Blenniidae; genus Salarias; species Salarias fasciatus. The sequence continues at coordinate 33,403,754 of NC_043746.1, read as the reverse complement.
TGTCCACCTGTCCACACCCCCGGAATAGAGCTCCCTGATTGGCTGAACAGCTCCGTCTCACCAAAAAAAAAAAAACCCTCCCAGCTGTCAGAGATGGAGACGTGTGTTTGTGAAATATATTCACTATATGACAGTGAAAGAGGAAAGTCAGAACTCCTAAACTCAGCCTTGGAGAAAGTGATGGTTAATCCTCATTCGCTCCTGGATGAACTGGATTTCCTAAATTCAGACCCAAACTCCGATCTAATACATTCATCTGCATCTCCGTCAATCCTGCAATAATCCCAATGCTTTAATTCATCTCAATGATTAACCATCACGAAAGAATGGGGAAGAAGAAGAAAAAAACCTTTCCACTGGCTCCCTGCCTTCAGAGGCGGAGTGGACGTATAATGAAACTTTTCCTAATCAAAGCTCAACACTATCAAATCTGTGGACAAAAAGAATGATTTAAGATATTTGGTGATTTAAAAAAGTAGCCTTTATTTGTCATGACTGCTAATAACTTTATAGTAACTGGTCTACTCCGGAAAAACAAAAAACAAAAACAAAACACACACACAGATTAATAAGCTGAATTCTTATCAAATGTTGAGAGAAAATTATAATAAAATGATCTGAAACTGTTTCCCTCTTCTGTACTGGAACATGTACATTTTCTGAGAAGCGAGGGAAGAGAGAGGTTGTTGTCAAAGGATGCTGTGGTGGACAGAGGACTGGGGAATACCATCAGGTCTGGGGAAAAGCCTTTCAGTCAAACACATTGTTTTTGCTTTAATCCCTGGACAAGTCCCTTCTCTGCCTATTTTTGAGACTAATCTTGAGAGCCAATTTTATTCCCTGGCTTTCAAGACAGCCCGAATCTCTCTTGCAGTTTTAATGCTTGGGTTGTTATACGTCTGTCGCTCACACCTCAGTTCTTTACTGAGCATTCTCAAGACTAACAGCAGATCATAGTTACATTGATTCAGCCAGAAACTACAAGATGAGATGTTTCCACCAAAGTTTTGGATCTCTGTCTCTTCCTGTTCCTCCATGGTCTAAAAGAACAGAGACCCTCATGGCTTCTCTCTGCCAGGTGAGAGAGAGCCTAAACCTCCTTCCAGTCCAGCTTTAGACCTCTTTCCTGGGAGTCCACTTTCAGGCATAGTTTTATTGTCTTTTCTACCTTTTCCATTGGCTCAGCCTCTTCTCATGGCTTCATCAGCAGGTGGTCTCCTGTACATCTGACCCCTCCAGATGGTTGGTCCCAAATGGTCTCCCTGCCTCCTGGATTTGGGTCTTGCTCCGACTGATTCAGTCCTTTCCCTGTTGTTTATTTATGTACAGCACTTTGGTTCAGCTGTAGTTTTTAAAGAGCTGTATAAATAAAGTTGAGTTGAGATGTAGTTACAACCTGTTTCTGTGGCTTCATGACATAATAACTGCTCAAAACTGAATCCTGGAAACTTTATGGAACATATTACCTGAAAACATGGACTTTCCTGGCAGTGAGCATTAGCTCTGTGTCAGTCCTCTGATGAGTTCGTCACAGTTTGATCCCAGACGTCACTGAAGCAGATACTGTAGAAACAAGACTAAAACAACTCAGAACTCTGCTGGAAGATTTATTTTTCAATCAAAATTCACATTTAAAATCATCAAATGAGTTTCAGAAGAAAAGCTTCTGATACAAAGAACATAGAAAACTCCTTGTTTCTCAAACACACTGACAAACAATCTGACCATCATTCAGGTCTTTAAGACTGTTTAACAAGGTAATCTGCTTGATCCCAACCAGAAATAAAGCCCTCATTGGATCTTCATCAAAGTATGTCGACTAATTTAAAAAGCAGTAAACAAACGTTATTCTAGATTGTTTTCCAGGATTGTCTTCACGGTGAATCTTTTCGACCATTTCACAGTGACAGCATGTAGCTGCTCCTCCAAACAGCTAACCAGTTCCACCAGAGCTGGTTGAGCAGTAGGATCCAGGATCTCGGGGGTCTTCCTCAGAACTTCCTCATAAAGTCCAGCTCTACTGATTCGGTGCAGCCAGAGTCTTCGTCTGTGGCCGTGGCCTTCATCTCTCACAAGTCAAACTTGATTTCTAGTTTAACTCTGCGATCTCTGCCTCGAGTGGTGTTGGGCATGCTCACCTTAACGGATCCGATCTCCTCCACCCCCCAATCATCCACATACTGTGGGTTGTTTCTCTCTGTGCGGAAAAAAGAGAAGCTCATGGTGGTCTGAGTGGGATTGTTTGGAGTAAAGCTGAACTCTCTGGTTTCTGTCCAGCCCACATCCCCATCGATCTCCACCAGCATCTTGAAGACATCACCACACAGGTCTCCGGTGTCTGTGGTGAACTTCTTGTCTTCTCGGTGCTTGGACGGATCAAAGTTCCTGGTGGTTTTAACTCCGTAAGTGAAGGCACTTTTACGAGAAGCCACCAGGGCGGGGTTTGTTCCAAATATCACGGCTCCCAATAGGATGGCCTCCTGAGCTCTGACAGGACACAGAACTTTACACTGACCTTTGAACTGATTGATGACGTGCCGACGCAGAGTCTCACTCTCACTGTAGCCCCCCACCAGCAAGATGTAGTCGATGTGGAAATCTTTCCTCAGGATTTCCTTCAGGCAGTTGGTGATGCCTCTGAGACTGTCACTGAAGAAAGACCTCATCCTCTGCTTGGAGATCTGGATGGATCCCTTATCCCAGGAGGCTCCTCTCACCCCTTCAAAGAACCTCTCCATGTCTCTCCCACTCTCTTTAGCTAGCTCTGTGAGGTTGTAGGGACAGCTAATCTCTGCTTCGTCATCGTGTCTCTTTGAAAATGTGAATTCATACATCATTTTCTGCAGCTCTCCTGGATGCTCTCGTTCATACTTTTCCCACAGAGCATCACCAAAGATCTCTTTGAGGAACTCTTTGAACTTTCTGTCCACACTTTGTCCTCCCATGTTATTTCCAGAGCCCTTGTGCAGCTCCCTCAGGGCTCCTCCATCCAGGACCTCGTGCACCGTGACGTCGATGGTTCCACCTGCAGAGCACAGAGGAGAGATCAGACAACATGACAGAACGGCTCGCTTGATAACAGGATTTACAGCTGATGTGAGATCAGAGGACACCAGTCTGGACTGATAAAGAGGCTCCACAGTGTCTCATTCCAGCAGGGGAACCTTTGCTCTCCTGTTCAGGTGCAGCTGCTGCAGATGAGGTTAAACTTTAACCATATAAACTAACCCATCAACAGTGAGCTCGGTCTACAGTCTACAGTACCGACACACAGCACAGGGTGTGGACGCCACCTGAGCAAACTACGGCCCGCGGGCCACATCCGGCCCTTTCTACATCCCTGTCCGGCCCGCGTGAGACCAATCATAAACAACATAAACCAAACAAACAACTGTCTATTTTTTAACTTTTATTGTGAAATTTGCAGTTTTATTTTGAAAAGCGTTACGTAGGTCACCCTCAAGATGTCGGCTCACGCTAAGAAAAGAAAGGTTAATAAGGAATGGCGTGTTTCAACAAGACAAGGACTGCCAAGTATTTCTCCACAGAAGTTAAAGGTAAAGCAGTGTGTTTAATCTGCGGTACACAGGTCGCTGTGTTTAAAGATGATACTTTCAATCGCCACCACTCGACCAAGCATGAAGATAAATACAGAAATCTGTCTGATGAAGCACGTCCAAGGGAATCTGATACATCGTTTACAAAACTACAAATCCAACAAGGACTTATTACCAAACTTCATACCCAAGAGATGCAGCCGTCAGGACAAGTTTTGTCATTTCTCACAAAATCGCCAGAAAAAGTAAGGTGTTTTCTGATGGAGAGTTTATTTGGGAGTGTTTTTTGGACTCTGCAGTGCTGATATGCCTGGAGAAAAAGGGTGCATTTGGGAGCATTTCACTCTCCTGACAAACTGTAACCAGGCGGATTGAGGACATCGCAGGAAACTCAGAGCTTCAGCTGAAGAACACAGCGGGTGACTTTGACTGTTTTTCTCTGGCTTTGGATGAGAGCTGTGATGTATGTACCCCGCCCAGCTACTCATCTTCATACCTGGGATAACTGCAGACTTTCAAATCATGGAGGAGTTGGCAGCCATGCAGTCAGTGAAAGGGACAAGGACTGGTAATGACTTGTTCAGAGAGGGAAATGCATGTTTGGACACGTTAGGACTGACATGGGAGGAGCTTGCAGGTGTGACAACAGATGGTTCTGGGAAAAATGTTGGACTTTTAAAGAGAACAAAGGATAAAGTGACAGAAATGAACCCTGTGCAGAAATGGACATTTCTGCATTGTATTTTACATCAGGAAGTGTTGTGTGAGACAGTGTTAAAAATGGAACATGTTGTTGATGCTGCAACTAAAACAGTTAACTTCATCAGAGCGAGCTCATTGAATCACAGACAGTTTGTTGCATTTTTGAAGCAAAATGAGATTGAACATGGTGACATAAGCTATCACTGCACTGTTAGGTGACTCAGCCTTGGCAAGGTACTGAAAAGTGTCCGGGACCTGAGAGACCAGGTTCTGTGTTAGGAAAGGTCATAACGTTCCAGAACTTCCAAATAAAGAGTGGGTGGCAGACCTCGAATTCGCGAAAGCACTAATGAATGAACGAAATGTCAAACTGCAGTGCAAAGGGCATTTTGTTACTGGAGTGTTGGCAGGTGAACAAACCACCGTCACGGCAGTCTGTCTGCAATTACAGTTCAAAAAACAAGTGAAGCTCCTTGAAGACTGTGGTCACCTCTGATGATACACTCCTGCTACTCTGACCTGCTGACATCTCCGTCTGGAAAACACAGACCGTGAAGGAGGTTCAGCTGTGTGTGTGTGTGTGTGTGTGTGTGTGTGTGTGTGTGTGTGTGTGTGTGTGTGTGTGTGTGTGTACTGTCTCTCATCAGGAAGATGTAAACTAGTCCCTGTGAAGAGTTCGCTAATAGACTTCCTCACACTGACCTTCTGAAGGTTAAAGCCACAAGAAAAGAACCACCAATGTGACATCTGGAGCTGGAGTTCAGATTTTGGGAGCCTCCAAACACCCAAGACATGCATGTCCTGAACTTTGACCTTTCAAGAACCAAATGAACGGACTTCATGCAGTGACACAAACAGGTGTGAGGAGAATGAAACTAACAAACCTCCACAGTTCACAACGATGTACTGTGTTCCTGGAGACTGATCCAGACTGACTTCTCCCTGGTTTTCTGCTATGAAGCCATCAGCTGGGAGCTTCCTACACCACATTAAGGCTGCCTCTGGTTCCAGTGCGATGACCAGCCAGTCCTCCTTCCCTTCAGTCACAATCCCAGCCTGCAGAGGGAGGAGAGGAAGCATTGGTTCCTGTCCTCATTACACAGAGCATGTCTGGAGCTCCCTCCTGGTCTTTGTTACCTGAGTGGCAGCTCTCCTCATGAACTGCTTGGCTGAAGGATCCCAGATGGCAGGAACAGTCAGCACCCAGCAGAAGTCTGATTGGTTGAACACTTTCCCAGAGGAGCTGTTGATGGTTTTCAGAGCGTCGTCCTTCATGAATCTCAGGGCCTCTGTGAAAACTTTCAGGGCCTTCATCGGTTTGCCACTGGCTGCAGGAATGGTCACACCGTCGTGTAGTTTCTGCAGAGACGTCCAAACATGTCATTATATTTTAGATTTATTCATATAATGTTTCAGATTTTAATGTAGAAATGGTTAAAGTCATGAGAAACCACAATTAAAGATTGTCTTTTAGCCACTGTGCCATGAATATAATGAATTGATGTTAAATATGTAAATCTATGATGCTCACACATCAAGACAAAGCAGCTTTTCCCAGAACCACAGTGACACAGCAAACCTGAAGACCTGACTCCTCCCACCTCCTCTCAGACTCCTCGCCCCTCCCACATCTCCTATATCCTGTTCCTACACTCTGTGATGAACTCCTCTCACCAGCTCTGAGACTCCTCCCCCTCCCTCAAGACTCCTCCCACCTCATGAAACTTCTTCCTCTTCCTGTGAGACTCGTCCCACCCCCTCACTGACTCCTCTTGTCACTTTGATTACTCCTCCCCCCCTTCCTCAAACTCCTCCTCCTCTGAGACGCTCTCACTTCCTGGAAGACTCCTCCCTCCTCTCAATCAACTCCACCTCAAAGATTCCTCCCACCTCCTCTGAGACTCTTTAAAGATTCCTATCAAGTCCTCAGACACCTCCCTCTTCCTCTTCCTAAAGACTTCTCCCTCCTCATCAGAACCTCCTCCCATATCCACCCCCACAACACATATTTTCTCAGAAAACTCTCCTCCATCCTCACTGACTCCTCCCACCAACTTATTGACCCCGCCCACTAACTTTCACACTCCTCTCACCTCCTCAGAGATTCCTCACAGATCCTTCCCACCTCAAAGACTCCGCCCATCTCCTAAGACTCCTCCCACCCCCTCAGCAACAGACTCAGCAGCAGAGACAGACGCCTCATGCTCCGTGACACAGATCAATGTTCAGGACTCACTCTGCCGTAGAGCGACATCTTGAAGCTTTGGAAGAAGAACTTGTGTCGAGCCTCCTCCCCCCTCATCCTGTGATAATACCTCTGGGCTTCATAACCAAAGGACATGAATTCTTCATGCTCATCAAAAAGGATGCAGGTGGGAGTCTTCACCGTCTTCTGCCCCACCTCTGCCCCCCAGTACTTGACCATGGGGTCGATCTCTGCCTCTCTGGCCGTCAGGCTGAAGGCGTAGCCGCTGTACGACCTGCCGAAGTGGATGGCGATGATGAAAGAGTCACTCATGATGGAAGATCTGCTGCAGCTGGACGGCTGTGCAGAGGCTTATAAAGGAAGCTGGGGGGAGGGACTGGCAGGTTCCTGCCCCCTGAGATGGTTCCTGCCCCCTGAGCTGGTTTCTGCTCCACTTCAGTGCAGATTTCTTGTAGAGCTGCCATCACACACAGAACAGGATGAACCACTACAGGAGCAGGTACACTTCTTCACCTCCTTCAGCACTTCTTCATGTCTCCACCTTTCTGTCCTCATGTCTCCACCTCAGGGATCCTCCTGGACCTCAGTTCGAGACCAGATAAGGAGTTCAACTGTTACTCAGCCTCACACTTGCTGGATCAGCAGTGATTACTGACAACAGACTAGATGAACACTGGTCATATACTGACTTTATATACTGACTATATTCTGACGACTGACTGTTTAAACATCCTGGACATAATTCAGAGTAACACTGGAAGGATCCAAGCTTAAACGGGAGCAGACGGAGGGCTAATAGTTGTAGTAGTAACAGTAGGATTACTAATACCCCTTTCCCACTGAAACTAGTGGGAAACTAGCAGGTCGACCATAGGCGTCGGTTTTGGGGGGGGGAAATGTGTCTCCCAAACTTTTTGCCAAGGCTTTTTTTTCTTCTCCACCACACACAAATCCTTCACGTGAAGCCATTGTAACTCCGGTTATTTTCAGTAGTAGAGAACATTACGACGCTCCTGAATGCACCATCCGCTGGTTACAGATACAAACAGACTCACAAAGATTAAAAAAAAAAAGTGCAGCTGCTGTAAATGTGCATCTGTGCAGAGTTGAAGCTCAGACCCAGTGAGCTCTATTTTCTGCAACACGGGTGGTGAGTTTGAAAACTTGTTTGCATGTTTAACCCTGTGATTATGCCATGTTATAAATATATGCAGGAAGCTGTAGTTTGTTTGAAAAGTGAAGAACTTTACTCTCAACATATTGACACCAACATTTTGGGGCTGTTTGGCCTCATTCTAGTAGAACCTCAGCTGACATTCATCCAGTAATATACTTATCGGCCCTGGGGAGCACCACATGCTGCTTTTGATCAAGAAGAAACACGAGTTTCATTGAAAGAGGTGAATAGGGATGAATCTTATATTTTTATATTCTAACTATAATGAAGAATGCATCGTTCGAATGATCATTTCATTCATTAAGGCAGCACAGTTTAGTTTAAGTTAGGTTTAAATGTGCACACTTTAGTGCAGACTTTTTTTTTATATATGTAGAGATGCCTGCCCCTTGGTTCACAGCTCACTCGACATTTAACTCTGAACATAGACAGAGCTAAACAGACTCAAACTGTCATTTCATCCCCAACAGAACTGTAATTGTGAGGACTGGAGGTCCTACAGGTCCAGATTTTTAGGCTACAAGGGAACATCTTCGTTTTTAAAAGTGCCCATAAACATTGTCCTGCCATTCTGAAGTGCTAATGAAGACATGACATCTGTCCTCCTTGTCCTCCTCCCAGCTGGTCTCTGTGGACGTGGCAGACAGCCACACTGCTGAGCCTCTCCTGGGACATCGTGGAGCGGAGCCTCGTTTTCAGACGCAGCAGAAAGACGCAGATTATCTCAATGTTTCATAAGAATCTTTCACTTGGTGATACAAGCACCAAAATTGGCACAAATGGCGTTCAGAACAAACATTTTAAGAAAAGTAGCCATCAGAAAATTCAAGATGGCTGCCAGTTTTCAAGAAGGCTGCCAAAGCAAACCTGACAAATTGCAATTTTTGAAGAGGAACTCCAACTAACACAGTTTCTTTATGGTCCAAATATAAAATGAATGTGTTTTCATATAATAAAGCCAATGACGCCTTGAAAATTTCAACATGGCCACCATTTTTCAAAATGGCGGCTTATAGATGACTGTATACATCGATGTTTTTCACCAGAACTTTGCACGTTTCTAAGCTCTGTGGTGAAAAAGTTTACATGTCCACTCCTAATTATTTGTTATTAAAGCTTTTGGCTTGTGATACCGGAAGAGAGTGAATTTAAAGCACAACCAGGGCACAATATTACTATTATTACTATTATTATTAGCATATATTTTGATGTACAGACCATCAAAATGTCATTACTTTGTCAATATTTAGTGCAAATACTGTTTCATACTGGAATGAATGGCGGTCATCTCGATAAAAGGCAGCCATTTTGTTTTTGAAGTTGGCTAACATGCTTTCTGAAAGAGGAGGTTCTGGAGGACCTGTGTGCCAGTTTTGGTGCTTGTGTCACCAAGTGAAAGATTGTTTCAGCAATCTGCCCCACCACACAGGAGCAGGTGACAGAGAGAGGTCATATAGGCAGGCAGAGCGGCAGACCCCAGACCCCCTTCAGATGGACCCAGGGAGACTGAGACTGCCCGCTGCCTGCCTGCAAAGAATTAATACCTGTCCATTATCCTAGAGCGGGTTCCATCTGTCCATCAGCTATGGAACTAGTTGGTCTGTTTGTGAGTTTCATCTTTGGTTGGTTTGTCAGTTTGGTCTTTGATTGGTTGGTTGGTTTGTTCTTTTATTGGTTAGTTGGTTTGGTCTTTGGTTGTTGTTTTATGTTATTTTTAGTTGGTTGGTTGTTTAGTTGTTCTTGGGTTTGTCAGTTGTGGTTGGAGGGTTGTTGGTTGGTGGGTCGGTCTTTACGTCCATTAGGGTTTGTGCTCTGAGTTGATGGAGCCACAGTATGTTTCACTGTCTGAGGGGGAAGTGAAGCACTGGGTTCAAATGACTGCTGGTCTGTCTGATGTTGAACCTTCTGATGTCCACAGAGCTGCTGTGAAGGAGAGTCAAGAAGAACTGAAGTCCTTCAAAGACAGGTGCTGCCAATCTTCTGATGTGTAGACAGGTAGATAGAGGTGTGTGTGGCAGTCTGAGGACAGGGTGTGTGGGACATCACTCTGTCCTCGAAGACTGCAGACCTGGAGAGCCTGAACAGCCCTGTGAACACCACCAGACTCCAAGAGATGGAGGAAGAACTGAATCAGCAGGTTCCCAACGTCAAGAAGTATCTGAGATCTGCAGGTTCTGCAAATGTTAATAATGTGGAATCTGTGATTCAGGTAGTGAATGGTCTGATGTTAAAGGGGCTGTATCATGCTTCTTTAGCTAGTCCAAACCCTAGAAATGGCATTAACATGGTAATAGTTTATTTTTGGCGCTAAGGAAAACTCATTTTGTGTGAAATAAAAGATTTTCTGGGGCTAATTCTGAAACCAGGAAGAGAAAACGCTCTGTTTCACTGAAAATCCCGCCTCTCCCCCTATGGACTTTGACTGACGGCGTACTTCAACCAATCGGAGCTACGTTAGCATCTCTAAGGGTTAGCTTTAGCTCTTTAGCTCGAGCTTCTCTACAGGCAAAGACACGCGAAAACGTCTTTTCCTGTTAGAAACTCACCAAGCCCAGACCCTTCAGACTCTTGCTCTTGCTTGACTGTTGCTTTCAGACGATGGTTAAAGTTTATCTCCATAATCAGAGTTAGAAAAAAGCAGCAACGCTGATTGCCGAGGGCCTGCGGGGGGGGGGGGGGGCAACTTCACCGTGTGACGTCAACGTGGGAAACAGAGTTTTCACGGTGCAGGAGGGGCTGCCTCTCTGAGCAGCAGAAACAAGCAACCCTCAAACACGCAGGCACAAAGGAAAAAAACGCTTTGGGGGTGTTTTTGGTGAGTACATAACTATATAACGAGGTTAAAACATACAAAAATGAATTTCGCATGATACAGCCCCTTTAAGCTGTTAAGAGCCCTGAGGCCTCCACGGATTCTTCTCACTGATGTTTCACTGTGACTGTTACAGAAACACTTTGAAGCAGCAGCCAGAAACATGGAGGAGAAGAAGCGTCAGATCCAGCAGCTGTTTGATCTGAGTCTTCTCAGCTCAGGATCTGTGTCTGAGAAGGTGAGGTCCTCCCAGAATCACATGTGAAGGTGTGTGAAGTTAGTACAGTATTGGTGAGAGCATGTTCTCTCTGTTCCAGGTGACTCAGTACAGACAGTTATGTCTTCAGAACCTTCAGCTGGCCGTGTTCCACTGCAGGAAGGAAGCTGCTTCTCAGGTGAGTTCCTCACAGCTCAGCACCTTCTCAGTCTCTCATGGGCTTCTCTCACTGTCCTTCTGCTCCACAGCAGCCTCACTCTCAGTTCAGGGTGGAGAGCTCTCAGGATGTGGAGGACTTCTTCACTCGATGCTACTGGGTGGGCTGCCTGATGGCTCTGAATGAGCCTCCTCTCCCTCACCGCTGGGGGAGCCAAGCTTCCACCAACAGAGGGCATGTTCATACTGACTCGGGTGGAGCCAGGACCCCTTTTTGGAAGTGTGAAATTGTAAATCAGCCTCCTCAAAAATAACTGAATCGTGTTCTCACCATCGAACGAAAAGGGCGTCAATTCAGACAGAAGCAAGTCGAGTACTGGAAGGAAACGCGATCCGTGTTCCAAAATAAGTGATTTCAAAATAAAATCTGTCGTGTTTTTGCCTTAATATTCTATTTTTTTACTTCTTCTGGTAGAAAACAGAACAAACAGCGTGATGTAGTCATTATACACATTATAGGAATGAACAGTTTTGTACTTCGTCACTGCAGGAAAGTCAAATGACACCAAAATGGCACAAAACAGCTCTGTGACCGGAGCGGCTCTGTGTTGCCAGAGTGGGCGGGTTTCAGCCAAATCAAGCTTTTTTTTAACACGTCAGACGGGTTGATGAAATGATTGTGTTTATGAAGTGTTTTTTTTGTTTTTTTATACAAATATGGTTTTAACGTGCATTTTCAGCCGAGATGGCGGTTTGGGCTGCTTTCTATTGACTTAAACGGGTTTCATATTGTTTACGGGGGGGGGGGCAGCGACAGATCTGGCAACCTCCTCCAGCAGACTGCAGAGGCACCGCAGACAGTGCTGCGGTGATTCCGTTCTGCAGACGGAACGCAGCCAGAATGGTTGTTGTTGTACACGATTTTTCTGCAGGCCGTACAAATCGCTGACTTTCAGACGGAAGACCGGCTCTCCGCCATGCTTGATGTGCGTGCTCAGTAACAGCTCGTGTCATGCGTTACGGAAGCCTCACACAGACAAAAGTGTGGCAAACTAGGAAAGTTGGGTCGACCCGGGGAGCGACCGTGTTCTCACTGCATCTGGACGGAGCCGGTCGACCTCTGACCTCCTCCTTGAAGCGGCCCGGCTCGACCCAAAAGTAAGTGGACCCAACGTGAAAAACGTGTCACACTGCCGCTCCCGGCACGACTACGGGCTGCTACGTCAGTTAGGCCAGAGCTCTACCTGACCAGAGACCAATACCCCTCTCCCACTGCAACTAGCGGGTCGACCCGTGTCTGCGACCCGCTAACTATCGCCTTTTTAGACGCCTTTCCCACCGCCTGCAGACCCGCGTCTCACCTCCTGCTGGCGAGCCACGTCGCTGCGTTTTCCCGCACTGATGGTGTCCCACGTTGATGACATCATCAGCGCCACGGAGCAAAGCGAAAGTAAACAATGCAGCGGAAAATGGAAAAAGTATAAACAAAGGTGAGGCAGGCGGACTTTCCACTGAACTGCTGATAACATTCCGACAGATAAGATCAGAACAGATAAGGACGGTGTAGAATGACGGAGGGAAGGTTTTCTGTGTCGTTGCTCCTTTCATTAACATCTTCACGTCACGATGCGAGGTGGAAGGACCCACGCGCAAGCAGCCAGGAGTACAAAAAGTCCTTGATTTCCATAAGAACTCAGGAAACTCAGGAAGACAGCTGGTGCAGGCCAGGACACACGGACAGACCCACAAGGAGCCGACACGACACGCCAGGAGAGCAAGACTTAAAGAGGGGGAGAACACAGGTGCCACACATTAGGGCGGTAACGAGGCAGGAGAACATGAGGGCAGGTGACTTGACAGGAGAACAAGAAGGCAGAAAAACACCAAACAGGACCCAAGCGCCCCCACATGGCCGCAGGGGCACAGTGACACTTCAACCAGCAGACAAGCACAGCGTACCTACATGATCCACGGGACGCTTCCTAGTTCGCCTGTCAAAACCTTCACCATTCCCTCTCTGAGTCTCTGATGGAGTGTGTGGGGGTCGTGACCTCCACAGGACCGGAAGAAACCGACTCTGAGGTGGCAGCCCCTACAGCCCCGGATCACACTCAGATCATGCTGGCAGTGTGTGAGGGAGGGGCTGCAGCGACAGCTCAGATCAGAGAGGATGGTGGTTTTGTCAGCACAGCTCCTCGGAGTGTGTTGATGAGGAATGACCTTGGAATGACACGTGATTTTGTCGACACATTCCTTTATCACAGTAGCTGGAGTCACCAAGACTCTTTCCTGGTCCAGCTTGGTGAAGACTGGCTCGCCAGGTCGAACTGCTGGAAGACGTCTGGATTTCTGATCAATGCTGTAAAAGAACACTTGTTCTGCTTTTCACCAACGTCCCTCAGTTTAATGGTCAATCTGAGAGTTTAACGGTCAATCAGGCTCCTTCCTTTCAGAACTGAACTGTCCGTCAGTAACAACTTTTCCTGTTCTGTCCGAGACGCTCAGCGTTTAAATCTTCTTTCCACCGTCTCAGAAGTTGAGAATCTCAGTGTCGATGGGACGCATCTCAACTTGAGATGCGTCCCATCGACTGATGTTGGAGCATGAAGGAATCGTTCGTCGGTGGCTAACAGCTAAGCTAACAGCTGACTGAGACGTTTAGCAGCAGGATGCTTTTACGAAGTGTCCCTGAACGCAGCACGGTGCTGCGTGGAGCTGCAGCTCAGGTTAACTGACGCAGAGGGTTTGTTTTGAAGGCGGTTTAGGAGGAGCTGGTCCTGACAGGTTAATGGACGGTGTTACTGCCTCCGTGAAGCAGGAGCCTCAGATTCTTAAAATCATCTTGCGGGCCAGACATTATCGTTCGGGCCGCCAGTTGCCGACCACTGGAATAGATGAATGTGGCATTGTTCCCGGTTTGCTTTCCCTCCTCTGATGTTCTGCATCAGTGTTTCTCAGTCCTGCGTGTTTTCTGCTCACTGGACTCAAATCCAGGACTGTTGAGCTGATGATCAGCTCTGGAACACACAGGACTGGGAGCACAGCGTGGACAGTCCCCTTTCCTGTGGACGGAGCCACAGCCTTCATGTCTTCCATTGATTCTTTACAAATGTATGTATTGATGTTGTATATTCAAAGTACTGACACTATTCACTTCAAATGTAGTGTCAGCCACAGTTTAGGAGCCCTGATGTACACCACAATAATCATTTTCTTGTTGTCAGAGTTCCTCTTGTGTTTTTGTGAAGTTAAACCTGGACAGCTTCACTTTAGTTTGATCAATAAACTCTTGAACTTTGATCACTCAAGTACGAGTCTGCTTCTGGGTCCCAAACCTGATCGTGTGTGTGTGTGTTCTACATGCCCCATGTTTTCTTTGTTTGAAGTCATTCCCATGATGCACAGCATAAACTCACTCCATTTTCAGTGTCAACACAGCATTCATACAGTTCAATTTAGCTTTATTTTTGTGGCAGCAGTCAGTCCCAAGAACTGGCTGGGGAAAACACAACTGTTTAAGGGAGACTGGGAAAGAAACAGGAAGGATCCAGTAGAACCAGACTCAGGAGACTCTCTGTAGAACCATGTTACCTTATATACGACACATGTTCTGCTTATGGGCCCAGAAACAGTTAGAATCCACTGATGCGTATGTTACGGTTCTAAAAGAAGAGGCCAAGGACTGAATGTGGAGAGTGGCACGAGTCACTGGTACGTGACAGAACAGTGGGGAATAACTGGTGACCCAGAAAGAAGCAGAGTCCTCAGAGTTAGCTGTGGATAAAGCCAGTGTAGTGACATGCAGTGAGGCTGAAGCCCTGACAGGAAGTAGCAGTGAACAAAATAAGAGCTGCTCAGGTCAACACAATGAAGTCTCATCAAAAAGGACGAGGTCGCAGGAGATGTGGCTTTAAACAGAACAAAGACGTCCTGCCAGAGGCAGAGAGAGAGAGAAGACCAGCTCACACAGATGGAGAGGAACAGAAGAGAGATGGAACCAGCAGACCCAGTCTGAGGAAGGGAAGTGGAGAAAGTCCAAGAATAAAGGACAAACTGGACACTGCAGACTGGAATACAAAGTCATTCAAAGCATTTCATGCACTCAGTGTTGGAGGCAGATTTGGAACATCCGGTAGCAAAAACTGAGCGAGTGGAGGAGAAATCACTGACCTGTGAGAATAAAGGACAGACAGGAGGTTCCAGCAAGACTGAGAGGAGCCAGCTGAGTGAAGGTTGGCTTAGTCAAGAGAAGGCATGAGGTCGGACAGGAAGAGGACATTCTGAAGGATTTAAATGATGTTTCTGATAGATTAGGATCTTCACCAGTTCAGCACCACACAGACTAACCACACTGTTCATGAAGCCAGAAGGGTCCAGCAGCATGCAGAGGAGAGCAGTGGAGGAGCTGCAGTGACAGTTCAGTCAATACGGTGCAGCAGCAAGAGTTCTCCCAAGAACCAGTAGGAGAGATCATATCACCCCAATATTAGCTTCTCTTCACTGGCTTCCTGTTAAATGTAGAATAGAATTCAAAATCCTCCTCCTAACCTATAAAACGATAACAGGCCACACGTTGCTTGAAGCCGTGCTCGTGTCCTGTCAGGGTGGATCAGGTGTGACTTGATTGTTCAGGATATTCAGACTGTATGGTATCCATCATGGCTGAACGTCACCAGCCTTCTATCCTTTGTTTCCCACCCTGTTGGTTTAGTCTGCTTTACTTTTGACCTTTAGTCAACCCAGGTTTGAACAAGTTAATGATAAACCCATGGCGCTGTCCATGGTGCTGAAATAGCACAAACTGTGCTGCACATCTATCATAATCCACACTTTATGCTTTCCTCATGATTAAAGCCACTGATTGATCAGCCGTGTCATTACAGGCCGTCACTGCACGGCGTCTAATGTCAGATTTACTTTGTTTATAAGAATATCTGGCCGTTTACGAAGCAAATTGAGTCTCTTTGTTGGTCTATGCTTCTATTTCGTATTTTAATGGTTCAAAATGTGAGACTTCCTTTTTATTGTGGAAGCTAAAGCCGTTCATTCAGTCCCTTTATGCCAGCAGTCAAATACAGCTCAGATCAGATCCTTAATGTGAATTGTTAGCAAGTGAAATAGCCAATAGGCTAGGATCTCACTACAAGTCCCCGCCCCCTCTGCAGTGTGGCACTGGCTCCACCTGGGTGATCCCTGTACTGTACTGTTGGTGAATCCTAATGCGCCACTGGAGGGAGTTGGTCTGTCGAAGGCACAGTTGCTTCTGAGATGAAGGTTGAAAGGAAAACTTCAATGTCCACCACACGGCTGAGTCTAGGTGGAAGAGTTTAGGTGTGCAGGCAGCTGACAAAAAAGCAGCATCAGAGAGCAAGAGAAAAGGCTTTGTGAAGAAAAGTAAAGATGTAATGTATGAAGGTTTGTGCCTCACAGGCAGCCGTAGTGTGGAGTACAGCAGTGCAGAAGTGTGTGATGTTTGTGTTGGAGGAAGACAGAGCGTTAACGACAGCCTGTTGGGAATGGAACCAGCCAAGTAAAGTAGATGTTTCACTCCAGAAGCTTTGATATGTTCCTGCATTAAAGGTTGTATAGAGGATTTTCCATGGAGAGAGAAATCCAGTGACAGTTAGTCCTTTTTGAAATGCTGTCATGCGTGACCCACACCCCTCCTCCCTGCTCTCTACGGAGGAACGCCTCCTCCTGACGCAGAAAGTAGCATGTAGCAACTTAGCATCACAGCGCTAACACAAAGCTTCCAACGTGTCCTTTTGAACAATACAAAACAGCGAATCTGAGTAAAATCCTGCACTTGCGCCAAACCCTGTCCCTGAGCCGTCCCTGGTCTCGGTGGATCAGAGGAGGACGGGGAGGTTTGAGTGGAGCTGCAGGACTGGAGCAGACGCTGGAGTTCACAGCTGGTCTGTGTGGCTGCAGCATGCAGGCTAAACAAACCCCCCCCCCCCCCCCCCCCCCCCCCACTCTCCGGACTGTTTCATAGAAGTCTTGTTTTAAGATTAAACATACATTTTCGCCAAATGGCAGCACGTTGCAGCTATGATTAAGAAAAACTGTCTCAAGTCTACAGGTGAAAAGGTGTTGATAGCAGCAGCAGAGCCTAGCATGGGGGGAGCGCGTGGGGGAGGGGGGGACAGTAGGAGCATGACAGCTACGCTACAAATGTAGAGAGGTTGATTGACACGTTAGAAAACCAATAGATAACGAGGCTACCTCCTTATTGACTGGCTAAAGTAATGTTGGTTTTACAACCTCCAGAGTTGATTGTTTATGATTTTTTTGATCACCATAAAAACAAGGCTGCTGCAGCTTAGTAACGCCATTTTTTAGCTTTAATTCATTTTTGTTAGTAATAAAGATCTTCTATACAACCTTTAAATGAAAGTGTTCATATGTGTCTGATTCTTAACACTCTCCACCTGTGTGCTCATGCACACCTGGAAATCAACTGAATAATAAATAGTACATGTTGATTATCTTTCTATTCATTTCTTGTTTATCAAACCCTGTGGTGTTCTTTAGACAATGTTACTGGAGTTTAGTTCAGGTTCATAATAAGCCTCCATCAGTGCTGTGGGTGTGATGTTCAGTGTTTCTCTGCAGTGAATCTGGGTTTCCTCCCTGCAGTGAAGAGAATTATCACACCTCACAGTAAATAAGATCTCACAGCTGTCAGATGAATCCAGACACCAGGAACTGAAGGATGCTTGTTTCCATGTGACATGAAGGAGCAGCGACACACACACACACACACACACACACACACACACACACACACACACACACACACACACACACACACACTGATCCTACTGCAGCAGTCACTCCTTTCCTCTGAGCCTCAGCTGGAGTGTGCGGTGGGACTCGGTTCCTCTGGAGACACCAGGTCCAGGGTTCCTGACTGATGGTTCTGTTTGCTGACTCAGCAGGATCCAGGTCCGTGTTCACCAGCTCCAAACCCGACACCAGCAGACCCAACTGGCTGCGAGTGGGCCTGGCCTTCGGGGCGTCGGCCTTCCTCTGGGCTCTGGTGAGCACACACACCCGACACACACCTGACACACACACACCTTCCCTTTTCTCTGAAGAGTGTTTAACGTCGACACTACCATGATTTCAGGTGACAACACAAAACCTTCGTTGAGTTTCGGGTGTCGTTTGACACAACGGAGCTCACAGCCGTAACAATTCCATATCAGTGTGTGCTGCTCTAACTCCTCTTCCTCCTCCTCCTCCTCCTCCTCGTCTTCCTCTTCCTCCTCCTCCTCCTCGTCTTCCTCTTCCTCCTCTTCCTCCTCCTCATCTTCCTCTTCCTCCTCCTCGTCTTCCTCTTCCTCCTCCTCTTCCTCCTCTTCCTCCCGCAGCTCTTCAAGCAGCACAGCTCGGACGTGCGCGAGTACAAAGCGAGGAACGGCCTGGAGTGAGGAGCAGGGAGAACATGCAGCCGGCCGGGGGACGTCCTGTGGACGGAGGCGGGCAGCAGGACGTCCCTCCAGAGAGCTGTCAGTGTGTCGTATTTAAGAAGCGGTGTTGGATGCACGCTGGAGGATGAGTGTGAGAACTGTACTGAAAATAAAGCGTCGCTGTTTGATGAGTTCTCAGTGGATTTGTTCTGATTAGCATTAGCATTAGCATTAGCGATAGCCCACTCAGGTTGATTTAGGTGAGCAGCAGCCTCACTTCACTCCACACTTGATTCTACTGATCCTCTGAAGACTAAACCAACACCCGAGAGCGTGAAAGGAATCAGCAGGAAGCCTGGAGACGAAGAGACAGAGCGGCGTAACGATCCTGTCTGGTCAGCCTGCTGCTGGGAGGACGGAGGATCTGTGAAGAGACACACACTTTTATTCACACTATTTCAGAGAAGTGGAGCTTTTATTTACACAGAAATAAACAGCTGTTATTCCTGAAGTGAACGCTAGGGGGCGCACCAGCCTAACAGTCCAGAGAGCAGGACAGTCCTCAGAAGAAGATTGATCAATTATCAGATAGAAAATACTGAACAAGTCTGAACTCGGGCTGGTTTTTCAGTTTTACATCTAATCTGTTGACTTTGACTGTTTGTTTAAAACTTCAGTTCGTAAAGCTGAAAGTCATTGATCAATAATTATAATCACTTTTATTTTGGAGGGAATAAATTATCTGGATCTGTAATGTTAAAGAACTCTCTGTTTATGGATCAAACCGTTTATTTTTACACAACTCTCTTATTTGTTCATCAATAAACTCTTTAAATCACATCCAGGCAGGTCAAGGTTTGTTGACCAAAATCAAACTGACACACACACACACACACACACACACACACACACACACACACACACTTTTCAACAAATAAAATGTTCTCTCAAACTGCAGACTGTTTTCCTCCAGAAATGAGATGAAGTGAGACTAAAGTGTTCAGAGTCACTTTCAGCCCCGGTGTCTTCATGTCTTCATCCCGGTGTCTTCATGTCTTCATCCCGGTGTCTTCATGTCTTCATCCCGGTGTCTTCATGTCTTCATCCCGGTGTCTTCATGTCTTCATCCCGGTGTCTTCATGTCTTCATCCCGGTGTCTTCATGTCTTCATCCCGGTGTCTTCATGTCTTCATCCCGGGGTTTATTCTGATCTGGTTTGTGGGGACGGAGGACTGATCCCTGGACAGAGAGCGTGGCCCTGGACTGATGAAATGCTTGAGGTTTCCAGGATGAAGAGTGAAAACTAAATCTGCTCCATGTTGGATTTGACCTTCCTCCAGTCACCGGGGTGTATGCAGGCCGATCAGTGCCACAGCCTCCAACGGCAGGAAACGCTGTACTCGTTCTTAACTCATCATGATTTTATTTTGAAAATCGTAAAGGAGAGTGTTTTTCTTTGTGCTGACTGCTGTGACATGGCTGAATAAACTGAATTTGTAATCAGTCTGATCATTTAACACGTGGAAGTGAAGAGAATGATGTGAGGAGCTGAAGACATTCACTGAGAAGTGGTATAAAGAATCAGTGTTTCACAAACTGCTCAGAAATATTTAGCATCAGCTGGAAGAACAAGAAAAGATGGTTTGATTTTCATTTACTGAATCCTGAATTATTTGTAAAAAAAAAAACAAAAAAAAAACGCAAACTTAAAAACTGGCCTGCAGTGGGCTACAGCACTGACAGCGTAACACATTTTAGAAAGATGAAGTTTCCACGTGACGTGGGAGCTTTTCATGGTCGTTTTGTGAACCTTTCTTCTTCTTCTTTGTAGAGTTTTACGGCGGTTGGCAACCAACTTAGGAGCATTACCGCCACCTACCGTACCGGAGTATGGGTCAGACTAGGCTCACAATCTAGTTAAAAAAAAAAAAAATTAATCAAAACTACACCCTACTATAAACCCCAGTCTCCTTTAAAAAGGATACCAGTTCCCCCACCTGACCTCCACTTCCACAGCCCAGTATGCTCCTAAGAGAGAACACCTTCACCTCTCTTCTCTCCAGCCTGCTCCTCAAGGCTTCCCGCTCCACACTGTAGCCTCCACACCTCAGCAACACCTCAGCCTCCTCCTGACACACCTCACACAGCCCTGTCCCGTGTTTCCCCATCATTTGCAGCGTTTTGTTCAAAGCACAATGCCCAAGTCGCAGCCTTGTAATGACCACTTCATCCCTTCTGCTACCTCTCTGAGCCCTGAAACCATTCACATACTTCTTAATGTGGTGCAGATGCCTTCCCTTAGCCCCAGCATCCCATCGCTTCTTCCACTCCTTATTGATCTTTCCCCACACAACACTCTTTGCCTCAGACTTGCTACTATTGATGCTCATGTCTATAGATCTTTTACTTAAAGCTAACTTTGCCATTTTATCAACCTTCTCATTACCGCTAATTCCCATGTGAGCTGGTACCCACAGAAAGTTAACCTGGCTACCACATCCTCCTCTAGGGATTCCTCTTCCTCACCCCCCTCAGATTCCTCTGGGGACTCCTCCTCCTCCTCCTCCTCCTCCTCCTCCAGGGACTCCTCTCTCTCCTCTAGGAACTCCTCTTCCCAGTCACCCTCAGAGTCCTCTGGGGACTCCTCCTCTTCCTCCTCCTCCTCCTCCTCCTCCTCCTCCTCCTCTAGGGACTCCTCTTCCTCACCACCCTCAGACTCTTCTAGAGACTCCTCTTCGTCACCACCCTCGGATTCCTCCAGGGACTCCCTTTCTTTTCCATCCTCAGACTCCTCCTCACCAGACGGCGGTGTGGTCAGATTTATCGTCTCTGCAGGATCCTGGCAGGTGGCCACAGCGGTCAAGTTGGTCTGCAGCACCTGGTCGAAGTAACGCAGCTTCAGCTGGTGAAAACTGGTTTCATTTGAGACCTGCAGACAAAGACAATGGACAGTATCCACAGGTCAGCTGCAACCCATTTCTCCCAGAGGCTTAAGCAGGTCAGCATGCTCAAAACACAGTCCACATTGTTGATGCACCTAAAAATGTCAAGGTCCCAATGATGAGGAGTACTCTGCAGGAGTAATAGCCACCTTGTACACAAATCATTCCATTTGTGCCAACACCGTTATGGCAATGTCCCCTGCTTTCATAATTGCACTTTGCTTCATTGTTGACCAAACCCTCTCCTTTGACCATAACAATCGTCACTATTTCTTTGACACCAGGAACGTCAATTAAACTTTACACACCCACACCCTAAACAGCCTACACCCTTTCCTCCACCCCAGGACAGGCTCTGACCCAGTCCCATCTTTGTTACTGAAACGAGCACCGCCATGACCCAAAAACACCACTAAAATCTGCTGCCCCACCTGTCAGCTGGGACTATATCGGCCTGATCTATAGAGCTCCCATCTTGCACAGAACCCCTCAACATCCTTCAGACCACTGAAAGCCCCATCTTGAACCCACTGCATTTGCCTGAAAAGCACCTGCTCCACCAGCCAAGCATGAGCATCAAGGCTCTGAAGAAGTTTCATACAAGTCTCATGTATGATTGTTTTTATTACCATCATGAATGCGATGCCGAGTCAACGATTTTCATTGTCATGATTACCCTTGAATACAAAAGAGTGTTTTACCCAGGATTCCACAGGGCAGCCGCTGTAAGGGAGCTTCAGGAGCAGCCATGGGCCGACGGTCCGAACAGAAGCCTCACATTCATCCGGCAGTGCCGACACATTCCTCCCGTCTGCAGAGACACAGTGAAGACCAATCAGGTTTGTGCTGGCTGGGTTCAGAGCTACAGTAAAGACATGAGAGGGTTAAAGTGACTGCAGGGCCGACACGCTGCAACAACACTCAGCCGTCCCAGCATTGTGGACGTGGAGCGGCCAATCGGACACTTCACTACATGTGTGGACCATTCACAAGAAAGACAACTCTTTAGTATATAGATCAAAGCTATTAGAGCTCAATACTCTGCTTCAGATTGAAATTATGTAACGCTACATTCGAGAGGTGAAGAAATGTCTGAAAATTTCTCCACAAACAAAACCACCATGAGGTAGAACAGGATTTGAAAGTGCAAAGGACATCTTCAGTCACTCTGATGCTAGCAGTGAATTAAATACCGCTGGACTGTTCGGAGTCACTGCTTTTTCACAGCACTTGTATTTTAACCAATCTTCACAGTCTTGAACTCCGTGAACCGACAGCCGATGCATAGAGGACTGTATTTGTCAGCCATTTATTCAAGTGCGCAGTGAAGACAGTGGAAATCATTATTGTACATAAACAGTAAATAAGTGGATTGGACAGATCTTAGACAGGATGATCAGAACAGTGACCTCTCAACACTCATCTTTTCTTGGACTCTCATTCACTTCCTGTTGACAGTCAGCTTCATTTGTACCTTCCATGAAGTTCCACAGCGGCACCGGGAGGAATCCTGTCCCGCTGCCGGTCTCCTCCAGCGGTGCACAGTCTGAGAACAGCCCGTCCAAACCGGCCACAGCTCCATCTGCCTCCCAGCCTGGCTCCTCAGCCGAGCTGAGCCGGGCTACAACCACCAAACAGAGCCAGACCCAGGCCGGCGCCGTCCCTGAAGGAAGATCCTCCATTCTGTGATCCGCCGTGTTTCTGTCTGTCTGCCGAGAACGACCACAGAGTGACTGAGACCGGCTGGAAGCCGCCCACACAGCTGAGGCTGAAGAAAGCTCCCACACACCTGGAGCTGCTGGTGATTGGAGGTGAGGGAACTCTGCTGCTGTGTGAGGAGCAGTGTGTTCTTCTTCTTCTTCTTTGGAATAATGGCGGGTGGCGACCAGCAACTTAGGTGCATACCGCCACCTACTGTATCTCTTGGTGAATGTACTTCAGGTTACATTCTAATCACGGTATTTGCAAAAAAAATGAATAAATAAATAAATAGATAGATAAATAAATAAATAAATAAATAAATAGAATTTGGCACTCAGACCTCCGCCACAGGTCAAATCAGTGACCAACAACAATAAGAACACCATATATAACAGGATGCACACCATATTATGACTCGTGTTTGTCATTTGTTTTTGTTTATTCACCCAAAATGACCACCGGTCATAAACCTGAAAT
This sequence comes from Salarias fasciatus, assembly GCF_902148845.1. Taxonomy (NCBI): domain Eukaryota; kingdom Metazoa; phylum Chordata; class Actinopteri; order Blenniiformes; family Blenniidae; genus Salarias; species Salarias fasciatus. Next base: position 33,380,392 of record NC_043746.1, on the reverse strand, counting down.
ACATTAAAAAATAAACCATCACAATACAATTACTTGAATGTAATCATTATTCAAGCAAAGAAAGCTTGCAACATCTAAATAACAAAGACAGCTGAAATCAATCAAAAACTACATTTCCCAGAAAGCCCTGCGCCTCCTGGTTAAGTGCAGTTTGAGCCCCGCATCCACGAGACTTCTCAAACGTAAACAAAGGCTGACGTCAATCAATCAATCAATCAATGTATTTTTGTATAGCCCAGTATCACTACAACAGTTGCCTCAGAGGGCTTCAAAATGTTACATTGGTCGGTAAAAATAAAAACAGTGAATAAGCATAATGTTAATATGTCAAATTCACAGTAACGAGACAAAACGAAGCAACCACCGCCTTAGACCCTCACATCCGGCAAGAAAAAACTCCAAAAACCCAGAGGGAGAAGAAGAAATCTTGGGGAGAACCACAGTATGGAGGGATGGCAGGCCTGCCCAACTATGTGAAAGACTGCCCTATCGCTCAATGATAAAGAATCCTTTAAACAATTCCTGGATCCAGACAGTGATCTGGATCATCACCAAAATTTAATGGATTCTAAGTTAGCCCAAGACCCACCTTTCCACAAAGTTTCATTGCAATCCGTCCATAACTTTTTCCGTAATGTTGCTAACAAACCAACCAACAAACCAATCAACCAACAAACCGACATGATTACATAACATCCTGGCGGAGGTAAATATTAGAACCAGAACCAGAACCTTAAAACTTTGTAAAACAGACCTGTTCCTTTTAAAAACCCCATCAGTGCCCTGACGCCTTTATGATTACCTCTACCTAACACACCTTGTAAACTTCATCCCCTTTCTAATTCGTACAGCCTGTCCTTTAAAACTCTTCTCTGAGATTCATACTTTTTGCACGCCATCAGTACATGTTCCACACTTTCTTGAACATTACACAAGTCGCACTGATCCGAGTCCACTTTACCTCCTAAATACAAAGTTTTCTTCAGCCCCGTGTGACCCAATCTTAGCCATGAATAAACCACCTCCTCCTTCCTGAGTCTTCCACTCTTACCGAGCTTTGGATTCTGAAAAATGTCTTCCTTTCCTGTCCTTGTCCCAAATGGTTTGCCATGCTCATTGTTCTGCTGCTGTTATCATTGATTTTGCTTCATTTTTACCCAATGGGATTCTAATAACATTATCATCAGTTAATTTAAGAGCCTTTTAGCTGTTTCATCTGCCATTTCATTACCTGCTATTCCTATATGTGGTGGAACCCAACAAAAAGAAATGACCAAACCAGGTCTCTGCAACCTGAGGAGCGCAGTGTGAATCTCCAGCAACAGATCGTCCCTACAAGTCTCCCTGGCAGTAAGACTTTCCATAGCTGCTGCTGAATCTGAACAGATGACCACTCGGTCAGGCCGGACCTCCTCAACCCATTGCAGAGCAAGAATGATAGCAGTTATCTCTGCTGTGAATACTTATAAGTTATTAGATGATCTCTTTCTAATTATAATACTAAACTCAGGAATATATACATCTCCCCCGACACGTCCTGTAGCTAAATCTTTTGATCCATCCGTATATATACATATACAGTATATACATATATATATATGTATATATATATACATATATATATATATATAGGAAACTATAATAATTCTTATTTGCATACTCTTCTACTAAAGATGCACCATTAACCCCACTCCAGTATTTCCTTCTTTTAGTTACATTGACATTTATGTTTGGACAAGGCAGAATCCAAGGGGGGACTGAGCCCCAGACTTGTGCTGGACCAACCTCCAGTTCATTGAGCCCATACTTGCTGACTACAGCATCTATAGTCCACCCAAAGCCTCTACATTTTTGAGTTTATAAATACTCCCAGCAGTTATTCAACACACTATTTGCTGGCTGCTCTGCTCCTGAACCTTTTAGCTTCACCCACAAAACTAGAGATAATTTGTTCCTTCGTGAGCTCAGTGGAGTCTCTCCTCCCTCCACCAGCATGTGTTTATGGGGGTCGTTCTCATTGCTCCAGTGCTGATCCTGAGAGCTCTATACTGGATCCTGTCTAGCTTAGTCAGAGTACTACCAGCTGCTGCACCATACGTAATGCAGCCATAATCAAAACTGGACCGAATCGTTGCTCCGCAGATACTTAGCAGTGACTGTCTGTCTGCTCCCCAATCATAGCTTAATATTGAACTCATGAGATTTAGCACCTTTTCACATTTTTTCTCTATCTTACGTGAGTTTTCCAAAGGAACTTTTCATCAAACCACAGTCCAAGATTCTTGAATTCTTTAACTCCTTCAATATTTTGTCCATACATTTTCAGATTAATATTCCAAATATTCCTTTTCTTCGTGAAAATCATATAACACGCCTTACTAAAGGAGCAGTGTGAACACACGGAATCACTTTGAAACCAGGAACATTCTGAAAAAACTATTCAGAGCTGAAAAGAGAACATATTCAGCACTTCCTGTACTGTGCTCTGCTGCTGAAGGTGTTAAGACGTCCTCTGTGATGTGAAATCATACATCTGCTGTAATATGTTAGAATGCTGAACTTGGGGTAAAACCCTCCATGCATGGTGAGGAGTGTTCTTGTTTTACAGTAATTTCTCCAGTTTCTTTCTCTTCTTTGTTAGTTTTATGATCCCAGTGGGGTATCTGGGTCCTCGTTAATAAAATCCATACTAAAAGTTTACATGCATCCAAAAGCAGAAAATTTCATGAACCAAAAATTCATCTGATTTACATAACCATGCCTCCAAGCACGGCTGCTTTCCCCTTTCTAAATCTCAGTCCACCTGGAAGGTTACAGGTGGATTCACCTCTTATCCCGACCTCGACACATCCCACATCGTTGGAAAACTGTAAAGTTGGCAAGACTGTGTAATTCAGACTGGCACATTGTTTTTCTTAAAGGGGCTGTATCATGCTCTTTAGCTTGTCCAAACCCTAGCGTTGGCATTAACATGGTAATAGTTTATTTTTGGCGCTAAGGAAAAGTCATTTTGTGTGAAATAAAAGATTTTCTGGGGCTAATTCTGAAAGCTGGAAGAGAAAACCAATCAGCGCTTCAAAACAAATACATCATGTGTTAGCTTCTCTAAGGGTTAGCTTTAGCTCTTTAGCTCTAGCTTCTCTACATGCAAAGACAAACGAAAACGTCTTTTCATGTTTGAAACTCACCAAGAGCAGACCCTTCAGACCCTTCAGACTCTTGCTCTTGCTTGACTGTTGCTTTCAAACGAACGGCACAAAAGGCACATCAATTCAGATCATGGTTCCAGTGGGAGTCATGCTGTTTTTTTTAAACATGATTTATAATTTTAATGTATTGAAAGTATATTGATATAAGTACTTTGCATTCATACTGATCTTGACCCTGGACCTGATGCTAGTCGTTATATTGTCCTTGATTCAGGCCGTGATCCTCTCACTTTTATGCAAGTTCAGATTAGGCGGACGGAGGAAAATAGTATTTTTTAATGAAATTTTTTTTTAAGAATGTTCGGAATGGTTTAATAGTGATTCAGTGTGTTCACACGGCTCCTCACAGCAGCAGAGTTCCCTCACCTCCAATCACCAGCAGCTCCAGGTGTGTGGAGCTTTCTTCAGCCTCAGCTGTGTGGGCGGCTTCCAGCCGGTCACTGATTTGATCTGTGGCGGAGGTCTGCACTCTCTGATTGCCAAATTCTAGTTATTTATTCATTCATTCATTTATTTATTTATTTATTTATTTATTTATTTATTTATTTATTTATTTATTTATTTATTTATTTATTTATTTGCGAATACCGTGAATAGAATGTAACCTGAAGTACATTCACCAAGAGATACAGTAGGTGGCGGTATGCACCTAAGTTGCTGGTCGCCACCCGCCATTATTCCAAAGAAGAAGAAGGACACACTGCTCCTCACACAGCAGCAGAGTTCCCCCACTTCTAATCATCCAATCACCAGCAGCTCCAGGTGTGTGGGAGCTTTCTTCAGCCTCAGCTATGTGGGCGGCTTCCAGCCGGTCTCAGTCACTCTGTGGTCGTTCTCGGCAGACAGACAGAAACACGGCGGATCACAGAATGGAGGATCTTCCTTCAGGGACGACGCCGGCCTGGGTCTGGCTCTGTTTGGTGGTTGTAGCCCGGCTCAGCTCGGCTGAGGAGCCAGGCTGGGAGGCAGATGGAGCTGTGGCCGGTTTGGACGGGCTGTTCTCAGACTGTGCACCGCTGGAGGAGACCGACAGCGGGACAGGATTCCTCCCAGTGCCGGTGTGGAACTTCATGGAAGGTACGAATGAAGCTGAGTGTCAACAGGAAGTGAATGAGAGTCCAAGAAAAGATGAGTGTTGAGAGGTCACTGTTCTGATCATCCTGTCTAAGATCTGTCCAATCCACTTATTTACTGTTTATGTACAATAATGATTTCCACTGTCTTCACTGCACACTTGAATAAATGGCTGACAAATACAGTCCTCTATGCATCGGCTGTCGGTTCACGGAGTTCAAGACTGTGAAGATTGGTTAAAATACAAGTGCTGTGAAAAAGCAGTGACTCCGAACAGTCCAGCGGTATTTAATTCGCTGCTCGCATCAGAGTGACTGAAGATGTCCTTTGCACTTTCAAATCCTGTTCTACCTCATGGTGGTTTTGTTTGTGGAGAAATTTTCAGACATTTCTTCACCTCTCGAATGTAGCGTTACATAATTTCAATCTGAAGCAGAGTATTGAGCTCTAATAGCTTTGATCTATATACTAAAGAGTTGTCTTTCTTGTGAATGAAAACCCGTCAGATGGTAAAATCTGATGTCAAAGCTTAAACTGAAAGACATGGCTTGGAATCTTCACCTGCATGTTAAAATACAAAAATATAGAAATGTAAGAGGGAGAAAATGCATGCTTCAGCCAGCAGGAATGTTTGATCTGGCTCCAAAAACAATGGTAATGGAATAGTTGCTACTCATCATTCTCTTTGGCCATCCAGCAAATATAGTCTCCGATATGTAGAGCAGTGGAGCTTTGGAGCTGGACCGTCAGGGACTCGGGTGGTGGAGGTGGTGACTCTTGGTGCTCTTCCTGCTCTTCCAGTGTCAGGCGGTGCAGACGTGTCGGATTCAGGACGGCCACAGTTCGGCTGCAGCCTGAACAAACTGTGTGTTCATGTGCGGCCGGGGCGACACTCTGAGCTGCGTCTGGAAGGTGAGTTTGAATGTGAGAAGCTGACGTGAAGCCGGCGGTCCACACATGTAGTGAAGTGTCCGATTGGCCGCTCCACGTCCACAATGCTGGGACGGCTGAGTGTTGTTGCAGCGTGTCAGCCCTGCAGTCACTTTAACCCTCTCATGTCTTTACTGTAGCTCTGAACCCAGCCAGCACAAACCTCAATGGTCTTCACTGTGTCTCTGCAGACGGGAGGAATGTGTCGGCACTGCTGGATGAATGTGAGGCTTCTGTTCGGACCGTCGGCCCATGGCTGCTCCTGAAGCTCCCTTACAGCGGCTGCCCTGTGGAATCCTGGGTAAATCTGGGATGGGTGGTATGAAAGATGTTGAAGTGTGTTCAAGATGGGAACCCAGGAGGATAGGTAAGGGTCACACCGCCTTGCTGATGGATGATCTGTCAGATCTCAAGAAGTTCAGCAGTGGGTGGTTGGTGGTGAGAGGGGCTGATGGTGCAGTTTAGCAGCCTTGCTTCAGTCAGTCTACCCCAGAGCAGCTGTGGATACATAGTTAACTTAAAACTATCAAGTATGGAGTGAATGAATAAGGCTACTGTCAGCAAAGCAACTTTGAGCTCCCCTAAAGCCAATGTTTTATTAGTTGTCCCAGTTGAGAGGTGGAGCAACAGATTTCTGGGTTGGGTTTTTGTTGAGCCCCTGAGGAGCCTGATGCAGTGACTCAGATGGGAGGGGATGAGTGGTTCAGGTGTATCCTTGGGGTGGTGGAAGGGTTGTTGGTTATTCAGGGTGTGGCTATTTAAACTGAGTTGACATTCTTGGTGTAGAGGAAAGTTGAGATGACGAGTGTGCTGGTGGAAGGAGAGGGTTTGGTCTATATTGAAATAAAGGGGTAACTATATAGCATTGCCATCATTGTGCAAAGTGAAAGGGTCACTTCCTGAACGGTGTGTCTCCAGTAGCTGTTTCCCCGGCTCTGAGGGAAATGACTCTTCACATATTAAGAGTTGGGGACATTTGGACATTTTGCCCTTGCATAAACAATGAGGATTGTCTGTTGTTCAGTATGCCATTAAGATGTGGTTTTGAAAACGCAAAGCCGTTGAAGCTTCTGAAGAGTCCTGAAAAACTAAGTTGCAGCTGAGCTGTGGATACTGTCCGTCTTGGTTTGTCTGCAGGTTTCAAATGGAACCAGTTTTCACCAGCTGAAGCTGCGTTACTTCAACCAGGCACTGCAGACCAACTTGACCGCTGTGGCCACCTGCCAGGATCCTGCAGAGACAGTAAATCTGACCACACCGCCGTCTGGTGAGGAGGAGTCTGAGGGTGGCAAAGAAGGGGAGTCTGAGGGTGGTGATGAAGAGGAGTGCCTAGAAGAGTCTGAGGGTGGCAAGGAGGAGGAGTCCCTAGAAGAGTCTGAGGGTGGCAAGGAGGAGGAGTCCCTAGAAGAGTCTGAGGGTGGCAAGGAGGAGGAGTCCCTAGAAGAGTCTGAGGGTGGCAAGGAGGAGGAGTCCATGGAGGAGCCGCCGGAGGGTGGCGAGGAGGAGTCTGTGGAGGAGCCCTTGGAGGGCAGCGAGGAGGAGGAGTCCGTGGAGGAGCTGCTGGAGGACAGCGAGGAGGAGGAGGAGGAGTCCGATGAGGAGCCGCTGGAGGGCAGCGAGGAGGAGGAGTCCCCAGAGGAGTCCGTGAAGGAGCCGCTGGAGGGCGGTGAGGAGGAGGAGTCCCCAGAGGAGTCCGTGGAGGAGCCGCCGGAGGGCGGCGAGGAGGAGGAGTCCCCAGAGGAGTCCGTGGAGGAGCCGCCGGACGGCGGCGAGGAGGAGGAGTCCCCAGAGGAGTCCGTGGAGGAGCCGCCGGACGGTGGCGAGGAGGAGGAGGAGTCTGTGGAGGAGCCGCCGCAGGGTGGCGAGGAGGAGGAGGAGTCTGTGGAGGAGCCCTTGGAGGGCGGCGAGGAGGAGTCTGTGGAGGAGCCCTCTGAGGGTGGCGAGGAAGTGGAGTCCTCAGAGGCAACGCCCTTGTTGGAGCTGACCACCGAACCCAGTGACATGTGAGGCCCTTGCGTTCGCTGGTTCAGCCCATGTGGAGAAGGTTCTCCTGTGGTCCACTGCCCTGCAGAAATAAAGATTGCTTGGATTTGAAATCTCGTGTTTTTTTGTTTTTGCGTTTCAAAATGGCACATCACATAGAGTATGACAGAGGTTGAGTGATAGTAAAACACATCACTTCACACAGAAGTGGGGACACTGCAACATATTTTGCAGAGTTCATTTGTATGGTGCAAATTGCAAAATGTACATTTCACGGTGCTTCATGTTTAAGACAACATCACGGCGCAATCTCAAATGAGCTTGTAAAGAGAAGGGCAGAAGTTAAAATGCTCTTGATTTCATAACAATTGACTGACAAACTTGGCAAGCAAGAGCATGTGTAGACTGTACAATCAACCTGTCCGTAAAGCTGGTTCAGAAAAATTACTGGAAGCTTTGCTCCACACAAAAACCAAGACATGGAGTCAAGTAAAATATCAAGTCAGAACATGATCAAGTGATATTAAGTCTATATTCATTGTGGACCACTGAATGACACCAATCAGGTTAGAGGTCCAGGACATCATGGTGGAATGAGACGGTGCTCGGGTTGGACCTCCAGGACATGACTGAGGACTGCCACAGACACCTGTCTGAAACCACCAGTACCAAGTTTTCAGTCTACCATGTCCCTGGACTTTTTGATGAGTTTCAAACGTTTGGCGTCTCCACCTGCTGTCCCAGCATTAGACAGCATCAAAGATAGATCTTTACACCACAGACTTGTAGACGTTCAGCATAGTGCAAGAAATGTTATAGGACCTCAGTTTTCTCAAAAAAAAAGATTGTTTTAGCCCTTCCTGTAGATGTATTCACTGTTCTTATCCCAGTCCAGTTTGTCTGTGTCGACCCCCAGATGTATGTAGTCCACACTGGCCCTCTCAATGGAGACAGGGAATACAGACACCAGGTTCCTCCTTGGTCTTTACCACATTCAGCTGCAGATAGCTCTACTCACACCAGGTGATGTAGTTATCCTCCATGACCCTGGCCTCAGTCTTGTCACCTGCTGATACATCCACCTACTGCAGAGGCATCAGAGGACTTCTGGAGGCGTTTCAGAGCAGCAACTGAAGTCTGTTGTGGAGAGGGTGAAGAAAAAAGAAAGAGGACGGCTCCCTGACGGACCCCAGACTGTACCCTGAGGGGCCCCTGTGGGGCTGATCACTTTCCCTGACACACCGTCCTCCAGGTGCACCTACTGTGACCAGCAAGTCAGCTAGTCCACAATCCAGCACTCAAGGGAGCATCCACCTGACTTCAGTCAGGTAGTCCACAATCCAGGACTACAGGGGCAATCCGCTGCTCCTTCATGGACACCAGTTCTGCCAGGATCACTTAGTCAAAAATTTATTACAATCCAGAAAGCATGAAAATTTGGAATAACAATTATTGCATTACAACAACATTAGATACAACTGCTGCATTAGGATAACATGACAATAACATTGCCTTAAGTAAAAGATGACCTATGGAATTACAAAGCTTTAAGCAGCAAATTGAACTTGGCGGTGTGGCTCTGTTCTGAGACCTCCCTCCCCTTCCCCACGCCTGTGGGTAAAGCCTGAGGCAGGGAGAGCACTCCTCCCTGCTTTTCCAAGTGCCGACTTGGAGGAGCACGAGGGAGGGAGAGCGGCAGCAAGAACCCCGAAACAGAGCAAGCATAATTTTCAATTCATTTCAATTCAAGTCAGCTTATTACAAAGTGCCAATTACAACATGGTTGACTCGAAAGCAACCCAACAGATCCACATGAGCAAGTATAAGCGACTGTGGAAAGGAAAAACTCCCTTAACAGGAAGAAACCTTTGCATAACCAGGCTCAGAGGTCGCGGCTTTCTGCTATTCCAGTTGGGTGCAGGGACAGAAAGAGAAGGAGATAGATGGACACATGGTAAGTCAGAACACAAGGAGGCGCTGGTGAGGAGGTGGGTACAAGCAGCGTGCAGATGACGGCCAGACACTCAGGTAGACTGGGGCGGTTTAAATGCACACCCAATAGATCAGCTGATCTGGCTGGGAGGGGAACCGAACACCTGAGGTGAGGTGGTAAGGCTGCCCCTGATGTTTGGGAGCTCGGCCACCGCTTTGCTCCATTTGGCTGGCCATCGGAACATAAAGAGGGGAAAAGAGGGAATCACAGTCTAATCTGTTAAAAACCAAAAAAGAGGAGGACTTTGTACAGAGCAGAACAAAGCTCACAAATACACATGGAAAAACCAAAAGTGATGAAAACAGTTAAAGCAAAGAGAAAGAATACAGGAGTGAATGTTACTGGCAGCACTCATCCTGTGCATGCAGACATACTCATTGCAAAAGTCAAGATCCCATTGGCCTGTGGCTTCCTATTTCTGGATGGCATAAAGACATTTGATTGCCATGAATGACCTAATCATATCAATCCATCAGTGCAAGTGTGTGTGAGGGCGGAGGTTTGTCAGATTTATCTGATAAACAGCAGGGCACAAGGCAAGGAGACCTCTTGTCTCTGTGCAATTACACACACAATTACAAATCGTCCTCACATCTTCCAAAATACAGCAGGTGACACTTCGCAGTTGGGATCACTGTATGTGGATGATATCTTCATTTACATGGTAGATATTTAAAAAACTCAACCTCGTGTCTTGAAGTATTAGAAAATGTTTGTATCTGGACAGGATTTGAGGATAATCCGTTGTATCATCTCTGGTGTTGATACTGATAATATTAAGACATCTCTCAACCCTCACATCTGCGTTACTAAAAACTTCATATATCTGGGTACAGTGGTGGCTGCTGGTCTTCCAAAGAAGGGAAGCTCATTTTCAGCATATATTGTAATATGTGTCTGTGTATTTGTATGCAAATTCTATTAGCTTTCATGGCTTTTGTACGCCCTTTCAAAGTTAGACAGATCCCCAAAGCCCACTTTGACCAGACAACACATCTCTGAGATGGTTTCATCCAGAGGCAAGGCCAGCAGGACATTTTATTGGTGACATCACTTCCAGTCAGCGGCTCACCTGGTCAGACCAGGACAGCTGAAAAGACCTGTTATGTTTCCCCACCTTTTGCACCAGCTCAGTCTTAGAAGTTCATCTGTCCTGCAGTTTAACACCAATTTTCTCTTTGTAAGGAAGACTATTAAATGGCTTCACCAAAATCCGGTCCACAACATTCACACTGTCTGCCGTTGTGAGCAGCTGGAGCTGCTGTGAGGCTGGAGAGCGCTGTGTGACACCTGAGAGTGAGAGTGAGAGACGGGAGGAAGCTCCACAGCTGCTGGTCGAGGACAGAAACCACAGAGTGACCTGAAAGATTCTCCAAACACAACGCTAGTCATTTTTCACAAACACAAAGTCTCCGAGGATATGTAAAGCCTCCGAATCAACTCAGAACAACAGAGTGAAAAACTTCAGAAGCGCTTTGGTGCATTTTTTTTACTTCAAGATGATTTGCTCATTTCGCTGTCAATCAAGCTTCATACAGATCTTCCAATCACCCCGCAGAAGCGCGAACGTCCAGGCCTGCCCACTGCCCCATTGACCCCCAGTGACACTGGGCGTCTGATGGGGGGGGGCAAGCCCAGCATTTATCCAATGACCGTCCAGTTTCACTGAAGTAGAACAACCCACTCTCGCTTCCCCATTGAGTCAGGAGATGCCCAGCGTCCTGCTGTTTAAAGTGCCGTGCTGCTGCAAGGGTAAGTGAGAAAAAAGCTGAGTTAATTGCCTGATAAGTAGCTGATTCTGAACAAAAGATGAACGTGTTGTAGCGCATATTTAGTCAATGCAATGCATACACAACAGTAAATATTGGACCACTTATTTTTTGACATTTTAGGGGAAGCTGGGCTTCCCTTGCAGTCTTTGAGCAATCACCACTGTCTGCTTATCAGAATCAACATTAAGCCTCGTGAACACGCATATCATAGGGGTAGGGCTGAGGGGTAGGGGTAGGGGGTAGAATTGGGATTGGCCCTTAGTGGTTCTGAGGTAGAGGGTTATTGCACATGAGTAGATTGTCCATTTGAGGGGGTTACAGTGTGTTGTGTATGGAGGCTAGTGGCATGAGGGGTCTCCCCTCCTTCATGTCCTGAGCCACCAGCCTGACAGCGGCAGGGAAGAAGCTGTTGTGGAAGCAGACCCTGTGAGCGCTGATGCTCTCAGGCCTGCGGTGTCTCAGGTTGTAGCCCGAGTCTCTCCACTGGAACAGAGCGTGGGCTGGATGGTGTCTGTCCCTGAGGACGCTCTGTGCTGTCCTCCTGCTGGCTGTGTGTAGATATTGTCCATGGATGGGAGGTGAGAGCGATGATCCTCTCTGCCATCTTCACGACCCGCTGCAGCTTCGTCCTCTCAGCCAGGGTGGTGTTCCCATACCAACATCTCAACAAAATGACTTATTTACTTTGAACAGAATAACAGAAGACCTGTCAGTGTGAGTCCAGCCTACATGACAGTGGAAAAAATGAATGTTTTACTCAAACCAACCTTAATAGTTGAGTGATTCCAGTTGCCTGATGGGATTTTAGAAAAAGCTGGACTCCCTGCTGTGGTCCTATGTTTGGAACAGTAGCCCAGCATGAGGTGAAAATCAGATGGGAGATGGGTAGTAGCCATCTCTGAAATCCTATTTTGGGTCATTTGCTACGTTCTGAAGTAACATTTTTTTACATCTGTATCAAATTTACACTTGTGGGTCAGCAGTGACCTGCGGGGATTTGCTGTGTTGTTTAGTGTGAACCTTAGAATTTCAACATGTTTGTAATTATGAGCACCCTTGCTGTGGATTACTGTCTGAGACACATTTCACAGTTCCTCATGGACAACTGATAGAGGTAAAGGAAAAGTTTTTACAATTGCTCTTCACCAAAGAAGACATTAGATGACTTGTGAAGCTTAAGTCAGAACTATGTGGTTATATATGAGGCTGAAGTTGAGGATAAGTTCATGACTTGTCAGAAAGGAAAATTTCTCCCATACAGTTAGCCAGTGGCGGATTTAACAAATTTGGGGCCCAAGGCAAAGGCAGGAATGGGGCCCTCTGAAATGAGAAGACAACACACACTCACTAGTTGCTCATCTCCACACGTCGACAACTGACCCTCCCAAACAGGTGTCGACGTCGCCGTTCCACTTGCTGGTTGTTGTGAATATTGTATTTCATTTTGATTCATACTAAGTTTGAACATGATAAATACCATGAACAGTAAAGCCTCAGTTGCAACATCTGTCTCATTAAAACCATCTGCACATGGGCGCCACACACACACACATTTTTTGCCGCCAGGGGTATTTTTTTCTCCACCTCACACAAATCCTTCACGTGTAGCCATTGTAACCCCGGTTATTTTCAGTAGTAATTAACATTCCAACGCTCATGAACGCACCATCCGCTGATTGCAGAGACGCACGCAGACGTTCACGAGGATTAAAAACATTAAAACAACATGCGGCTGCTCTAAATGTGCTCCATTCCATTGGAACAGTTACTTGGGACCGAGTTGGTCGGGGCCGACTTGGCTTGGGGCCGGCGAGGTCAGGGACAGCTTGGCTTGGGGCCGTGGTGGGTTGCTGCTGGAGCCGCTGCCAAAGTGAAGCATGTCGTCCCTCTGGGGCATTTTGAGAGCAGCTTTCTGCTTTCCTCCTTTTTTCAGCACCGCTGGGGCAGCTTCTTTTTATCGTCTTTTTCTTTTCTGTTCTTTTCTCTTCTCTGCTCTTCTCTTGTCTTCACGCCGTTTGTTTTCGTATGTTTTGCTGCTGCTCTTCCTGGATCCTCTCTGCACATGCGCAGTGAGATGGACTGATCCAATGTAGTGGAGACTGAAGGGGGGGCCCCGAGACACACATAATACAATAAGCATTCTGCTGGCATTTTAGCGACAGGATTTCAATCAAAACATAATTAATGTGTACAAATAAGTAATGACTGTATTAACCATAAGTGTATGAGGGGTTTTATGGGGCCCCCAGGAACTTGGGGCCCTAGGCAACTGCCTAGTTTTGCCTAATGGTAAGTCCGCACCTGCAGTTAGCTAGCTGTCATGTAAATGGACCTCTTCCTCATGAAGGAGTTTGGCAAGATGGCGCCTGTGACCGGCGATGCCTCGGCTTGGCTCCTGTGTAAACTTTTCACGGTAGTTCTTTCTGCATATGTGATCATTTCAGCCCGACTAACAAATGGATGTGCCCTGGCCTTGCAAGCTTACAATCGGGACTCATTGTTCTGTATCAAAGAGACTATGGAGGGCCTGTTTCCTACACAGGATTGCTACAAACAGGCGTTTCCTCCCCCTTGACTATTGACTTAAACTCACCGGAGTATTTGCTGCTGTTCTGGGCATCGGGTAAGGTCCGCAGGAGATCGAGGAAAAGGCGAGGATCTCGGGCCGGTGTCCAGGTACGGCGAAGGCGTGAGGCTGCTCGCCTGGGCTCTGCCACTACACGCTGCAGAGGACGCGCTCGTTGTCTCCACCATGTCCTGCTCCTCGATGATTTTGACAGCATATCCACACCGCTGTTAGCCCGGGCTACGAGTGCCCTGAATTCTGGACAGCGCTTGAACCCTGGTCGTGAATCCTCATCGGAGCAGTGCACTTCCGTGTTTCCATCAACACGGACCAGCTGGTGCCCCCATAACCGCTGGCTTCGCTCCATCACACTGCTCACCTCGGACCCAAACTCCGCGACGTAACACTCGATCCACCTTGGTCTTCTGAATGCCTGTTCCATCGGCAATAAATCCTTTTCCCTGAACGACCTCATCTCAAGGGAAAACATGGATATAATGTGTATCACGGAGACTTGGCAGAAAGAAGAGGAGTTTATCCACCTAAACGAGCTCTGCCCCGCTGGTTTTGCCGCGCATGGGAAGCCCCGCCCCCGTCGAGGTGGAGGGGGGCTGGCTTTCGTCCACAAGGAGGATTATGTCTGCAAAGTGATTCCCTCACAGGAATACACTTCCTTTGAATCACAGATGGTCAAGGTGGGAACCTTGCACCCTCTCTACTGTGTTGTGGTCTACCGTCCTCCTGGCTCCGCTGCTGCCTTCTTAAAGGATTTTAGCAACTTTTTATCCTCCATTATAAAGTTGGAACCTGTTTTAATCCTTGGAGATTTTAACCTTCATGTCGATAGCACCTCTTCACCCTATGCAATGGAATTTTTATCACTGACTGAAGCTTTTAACTTTGTTCAACACGTTTCATTGCCAACCCTCCGAAAGGGCCACATTTTTTACCTTGTTTTTTCTCTTGGCCTGGACATTTCTAATGTGTCTGTGATTGATGTCCTCATTAGTGATCATTGTCTTGTGTCATGTGATCTGCATTTCAGTTCCGAGCCCAAACCTTTAAAAGTAAGGTCTCAGAGGCGGATTATCACTGCTAATACTGCAGAAAGGTTCTCTGTATTGTTCGATCCTCCTCCTTTTACAGTTGGCTCTGGTGTAGACGACCTAATCCAGTGTTTTGATGACCACTGTGTAATGATTCTGGATCAAGTGGCTCCTGTTAAAGTCAATCTGTCTACGCAGAGAAAAGCATGTCCCTGGATAAACGAGCATATTTTAAGCTTTAAGAGACTGTGTCGTAAGACTGAACACTTGTGGAAATCCACTAACCTTGAGGTTCACAGGCTCCATCTCAGGGATCTTATTTCCTTATACAATGAAATGGTTGAGAATGCCAGGTCCAACTATATCCGTTAACTGGTGGCAGCGAATAAGAAAAACCCTAAAGTACTGTTTGGTACAATTAACTCTTTCATTTGCCCCGCTGCTCCTGTCACCCCCGTTTTCACCGAAGCTGACAGCCATGCTTTCCTGAGTTTCTTCACTGATAAAATCAAGAAGCTCAAGGATAATATGCCCACCCCTCAGTGTGGTGCCTCGGCTGCTATAGAGCCTATTTCCAGCTTGTGGCTCACCTTTGAGTCTGTAACTCTTGCTGATGTTCTGGCTCTGGTAACCAAGATGAAACTCTCATCCTGTTCTTCTGACGTTATCCCTTGTAGACTGTTCTCAGAGGTTCTGGAGGCAGTCGGTCCCTGGGTTACTGAAATGATAAACCTCTCTCTGTTATCCGGCGTGTTCCCGAATGCCTTCAAGCAGGCCATTGTGGAGCCACTTCTTAAAAAAGGAGGTTTAGACCTGGCAGATCGAAATAGCTATAGAACCAGCTGCCATTTCTGTCAAAGATTCTTGAGAAGGTGGTCTGCAATCAGCTGTCTTCCTACCTCGACCAACATAACCTCTTCGACAAATTCCAATCTGGCTTCCGTCAGCACCACTCCACAGAAACAGCCCTACTAAAAGTGTCCAGCGACATAATGATGTCTGCCGATTCGGGCAACTGCACCGTGCTAGTTCTCTTGGATCTGTCCTCAGCGTTTCACACTGTTGACCACCAGGTCCTGATAAGTGGACTGAGGGACCATGTGGGACTGTCGGGGCCGGTTCTTCAGTGGTTTACCTCATATCTGTCTAGTCGCAGCTTTTGTGTGTCTATCAACCAGGTTAAATCAGATTCCATGAATCTGGCGTGTGGGGTGCCTCAAGGCTCCGTCCTGGGCCCTATTTTATTTTTATTGTACCTGCTCCCCCTGAGTAACATAATCCAAAGGTTCAAGGATGTCTCCTACCACTTATATGCTGACGACATTCAGCTCTATTGTTCTTTCAAGCCGGATGGGTTACAGAAGCTCGACTCCTTTTTCCACTGCCTGGCAGATATAAAACAATGGCTCAGCGAAAACTCTCTCCAACTTAATGCTGAAAAAACTGAAACACTCATCTTTGCCCCTGATGTCTCAATCCCAGGGATCAAACAGTACCTTGGTGACCTCGGGCAGTCTGCTAAATCCAGTCTTAGAAATCTGGGTGTTTTCTTTGATAAAGACATGTCTCTCGTAGAGCACTGCAAGCAGCTGACGAGAAACTTGTTTCTTTCAATTGAGAAAAATCTCTAAACTTAGGAAAATGGTCTCATTCAATGATTTAGAGCTTATCACTCATGCCTTTGTCTCATCGCGTTTAGACTGCTGCAACAGCTTGTTTTCATGTTTGAACAAGAAGGAGCTTTCGAGGCTGCAACTTGTACAAAATTCTGCAGCGAGAATTCTGACCCGCACGAACAGATGGACCCGCATGTCTCCCATTCTGAAGGAGCTTCATTGGCTGCCAGTCTTTTATAGAGTTAACTTTAAGATTTTGGTTTTAACATTCCGGGCCTTGCATGACCAAGCTCCTTCATATATTCGCGATCTGCTCCAGCCTTACTC
The DNA here is from genome assembly GCF_902148845.1 of Salarias fasciatus. Classification (NCBI taxonomy): domain Eukaryota; kingdom Metazoa; phylum Chordata; class Actinopteri; order Blenniiformes; family Blenniidae; genus Salarias; species Salarias fasciatus. Next base: position 33,363,876 of record NC_043746.1, on the reverse strand, counting down.
CCCTGCGAGGGCTTTAAGGTCTGCAGACCAGAATCTCTTAAAGGTGCCGCGTACCCGGTTCAAGACCAGAGGAGAACGATCATTCCAGGCCGTTGTTCCCAGGCTCTGGAACGATCTCCCACTCTCTCTCCGTTCAGTTGTGTCTGTTGACACTTTTAAGACACAACTCAAAACCTTCTTATTCTCTCAAGCATTTGCTTAGTGTTTCGGGCCTGTTTTGATCTCATTTTTAGTATTGTTTATTTATTTATTGTGTATTTATTGTTGTGCTATTTATATATGCTGTGAAGCACTTTGTGGCTTTTTTGTCTGTGAAAGGTGCTATATAAATAAACTTTACTTACTTACTTACCTAAACCTTTAGCAGCTTTGATAGAAAACGATGAAGGGAGGTCTGAACCAGTCCTTCCTGTTAGCTTTATTATATAGGAAGGTTTGAATCCCGATCTTAAGCAGACACTGTATCAGCCTCCCTCACAGGAACTGTGAGCTGGGTTTTCATGACAGGAGCCTGATGGCTGAACGCTCTACCTCCTGTTCTGCTTATAGAGAACCTAGAACCTCCAGCAGACCAGCACTCTGAGAACCTGGGTCATGTGGGACCAAGAGCTTTATGAAAGCTTCATAGGTTGAGTGTTAAGTGCTGGAGAATCACACGTCTCTTATAGGGAAATACAGAGAGAAGGAGAAAAGAGAGGAGACAGCAGACTGACAAACCTGTTGACATGCAACGATGAAACAAGTGAATAGACAGTGAAGAGATTAGAGAAGCTCAGCGATCTGAAGCAGTCCTAACACTAATCCTTATCAGTTGTAAAGGTTTAGACCTGATCTGAGGGTGCAGCTCCACGGCAGGCCTGCTTTCAGCCCTGACTGGAATCCAGTTCACGCTCAGCACTGAGTGATAGGGAGTGCAAACTTTTCCACCAAAGGAGACATTTGTCCCTCTCACTCTAAAAAAACATGTCTGGAGTCGAAACAAATTTGCTTAGACCAAATATGACAAAAGAGCTTCTTAAATAAAACTCATTACTTTTATTTTGAGATTTCCTCATCCCAGTTCACAACTCCTTCCTGAAGAGATGCTGATGTCTCATGCTGCAGTTTGGTCCAATCTGATCCTGTCAAGTCCTGGATCAGTACCTGGCTGTGGATCTGAGTCTGCATGCAACCTGAGGGTAGGAACAGAAACCTGAGGGTAGGAACAGGAACCTGAGGGTAGGAACAGGAACTTGAGGGTAGGAACCGCAATCTGAGGGTAGGAACTGGAACCTGAGGGTAGGAACCCCAACCTGAGGGTCGGAACTGGAACCTGAGGGTAGGAACTGGAACCTGAGGGTAGGAACTAGAACCTGAGGGTAGGAACTAGAACCTGAGGGTAGGAACCCCAACCTGAGGGTAGGAACTGGAACCTGAGGGTAGGAACAGGAACTTGAGGGTAATTGTGAAGTGGAAGGAAAATTATGCATACAGTTAGATTTTGTTGTTTTACAGTTAAAAAAAAACTGAAAAAATGGAATGCAAAGTTATTTGTGAATCCTGAGTCAATACTTTAATCAATCATAGCTGCAAGTTGAGTCATAAACTCAAGATACATTACACTGACAGTTGTGTTTGTGATCTGGCAAAATTTTGAACATTTTAAGTGGGATCAATCCTTAGATAGACACTGCTTCATGAAATATTGTCAAAGAACATTGTGTCTTGTTATTTGACTGCTTACTGGTGGTGCTGTGAAGATTCAGTCTTGTCTCCAGAGAGTGACTGGTCCTGGACACTGTGTCTGAAGTCACTTGGTTTCATGAGTTTTCCCCTGAGAAACAACACCTGCTATTCTCGTCAGACCTGGCTTTATGACCTAGCATTGCCAGAAGTTATGGTAGAGTTAGGTTGGGTTCTCCTCGGAGCAGCAGCCTTGCTCTCTTGTACTTTTGTACTTGACGACAAGCGATGGGGAATTTTAAAGAATTTAGCGATTCCGATTCCATTATCGATACTGCTTATCGATGCGATTCCTTATCAATTCTCTTATTGATTCTCACTGAGTGAGAAATTAAACAATACAAATGGATGTTTGCATTAACTCTTTAATCATATCTTCATCCTGAACAGAAGAAAAAAAATGTCCATGTCATGAAAAGTTTGCAAGCATTGCAAGTAGCCCCAGTTTCATTTTGTCCTGTGAATTACAGCCAAACTCTGGAGTGCTTTTTCGTCGACCCATGTTGGAAAGCTCATAACCAAATTACACCGGACTGGGCTCACACTGGATGCCCGTGCTTGTCCGGTCTGGCTCCGCAGCATCAGGCGCGCAGAAGGTGTTTTAAGTCGAGAGGGCTGGAAACTGAATGAATGAAGGAGTGACGTCATTGCACTTTTTTCCCTGCTGTATAGCGCATCGCCACTCAGGCTACTGGCTGGAAGCCGTATGATACACGCAAATAAACATTAAGAAGTTCTATCAAATTCACATTTTATTAAATTTTTTCACCTTAAGGTCGGCAGCCATTCACCATATGATAAGAGACAGACAGACGAGATCAAAAACACTCTCACAGCAGTAAGTCGCTGCCATTTTAAGCGCTGTCCATGGTGCTGAAGATGCAAAAAAACAGTCAGGTGGGTCTATACTCACCTCACTACCTCTGACATGACAGGCAGTAAGGATAGATTAAAAAAACAGATGAACACAAGACCGCAAACCAACAGGAAGTCAAAAAAATCCGATATTCTCCTCTGCTTGCTGTCTGCCATCGTTGTTTGATTGCGAAGAAGCTGTTTCCGGGTGAGGGAGGAGTCTCCTCAACAAACAATTTAAATTATTTTTTTTTAAATAAATTTTTGCACATATCAGATCTGTTCAACTCTCTTGATTTCTACAGTTCAAAGTTTCTCCCCAGTTATCTAAAGAGGGGGCGTTATTGTTTTATTGCTCATGGAAAGAGGGGAGGACAGGTTGAAATTCCAGCAGTCATTTCATCCACGCTGCTGATGCCTTGCCTTCATATCAATCCAATACGAATATTTCAGATGCAAAACAAAGTCAAAGAGCCCTTTATTTTGAAAGAAAAACAAGACTTAGAAGCTCACTTCACCCATCAAGCACATGAGAGCATTTCAGTGAGGACGGTCTTTCATCTGAAAAAGCAGCATATTCAGCTCCCACTGTTCAGTAAGGTGTCCCGGCCGGGCCGAGTCCGGGACGCTCTCCCTTCAGCAGTCACAGGCAGCGTGACAGCCACAGTGTACTCGAGAGGGCCGCCACTCGGCCCGGACAGGGCCGCTCGCTCACAAGACATGTGAACAATATGAGTGAAGTGACGCTGACATGAGGAGAGACGCCACATGTCCACACTGCACTCTATTTAAAGCCCATGAGCTCATCCGACGCCCAGCCACACACTCGCTGTGAAACCAGAAATCTGAGGAGCAGGAGAAGTGAGACCACCCTTCTGATTTCCCCGCTTGCGTTCTCTCCTCTTCCTCAAAGCTTTATTGACACGTAGCACAAAGCAGCACAGCCGTTCCATTATGAATGCAAAGGGAAGAGTCGCTGAGGAATTCACAGCGAATTGATTTTGGTGCCGTTCTGTTGGGTTCAGATAAAAGTCCACATTAGATGCTCCAAAAAATATCCGTTATAGTCAAATTCTGCAGAAGGTGCAGTCCGAGTACCAACAGACAGCAGTCACACAGCCACAGAATGTCATCTACCAGTGTGTGTGTGTGTGTGTGTGTGTGTGTGTGTGTGTGTGTGTGTGAAAAATTAAACTAACAGGAGTTGCTAATTGCATTAACACAGTGTTTTCTGTGATTTGAGGGAATCTGGTGGCGCCGGCAGATAAATTTGGGCTCAGAGACAGCTCCAGCTGACACCCAGCGAGGTGAAAAGTGAACGCTAACGGCACACGACGTGAAAAACCAGATCAGATCAAACTCTCCAGTCAGACTGACGGCGTGTGTGTTCTTATGACCCGTCCCTGCTTCACGTGGTTCTAATGCCAGTGTTTCTGTGGCCAGAGAGGAGAGTCTGAGGAGCTCCGTCTGTCGGACCGCTCTGGAAACAACTGAAGAGTGTTTTGTGTGTGTGTGTGTGTGTGTGTGTGTGTGTGTGTGTGTGTGTGTGTGTGTGTGTGACTTTGATGACCAGTGCGTCATGCATCCCTCTTTTCCATCCTCTCCATCTCCACATCTCCACGCTCATCTTCACTCTGGTCAGTCTGACTCATCACAGTAATGAGTTTTCATTGGACTGGGGAAAGATGGCTGAGTTTCATATAAAGTCGCGACTCTCATCCTCATCTCCGTTTGTTTGGAGTGTATTGTTGTCCATGTTGTCCATGTTCTCCACTGTTAGTGATCATGTTTAGAGTGTATTGTTCTCCGTGGTCCAACATGAAAACTACATTTTGGTGAGAAACTGTGAAAAACCCAAACTTTCCTGAAGGGAACTGAGAAACGGAGCGCTTTGCCCTGACAGGTGAAATCCCCTGGATGAGGCCTGAGCTGTGCTCTGGAAGTCTGGCTTCAATCTCCAGAGAGGGACATCCAGTCTGTCCAGCTGGACGAGGAGTCCTCTGACGTCTCCGTCCACGAGCCGTGGCTTCACACCACTTCCATCCAGACCCAGCCGGGCTTCAGACACCCTGCTGAGTCACATGAGGACCACTCCAGTCCTGTCAGCTTCAGGGAGAATTAAACGCAGAGTAAACACACGAGCGTCCTGATCCTCTTTGATGAGTGAAAACTTCCTCTGACCAGCTTTGAAATGTAAAATCCTCCTGATCAGCGGCGAGGACACACATCAAACCATGAACCGACAGACATGCAGGAGAGAGCCGAGGCTGCTGGGAACCGGAGACTCGTCAGCTGACCCGTCTCATTCTTAAAGCAAACACTCTGCAGTGCTGCATTTCTCAAGCTTTGCTATAAACAGATGGAAGTGCTTCTTCGATTCTTGGATAAGGAGGACGCTTTCTCAGCCCTGTTGGTTTCATGTTCAGAGTGTGATCAGTCCAGCCGACGTCTTCAATCAATTCAGTTTATTTCTACAGCTCCAAACACAGCAGTCGTTTCACGCTACTTCAGCACAGAACAATTCAGCATGAGCAAGAAGAGAGAGAGAGAGAACAGGAAGAAACCTGCAGAACCAGACCCAGAGGAGACTTTCTAGAACCAGACCCAGAGGAGACTTTCTAGAACCAGACCCAGAGGAGACTTCCTGTAGAACCAGACCCAGAGGAGACTTTCTAGAACCAGACCCAGAGGAGACTTCCTGTAGAACCAGACCCAGAGGAGACTTTCCAGAACCAGACCCAGAGGAGACTTTCTAGAACCAGACCCAGAGGAGACTTCCTGTAGAACCAGACCCAGAGGAGACTTTCTAGAACCAGACCCAGAGGAGACTTTCTAGAACCAGACCCAGAGGAGACTTCCTGTAGAACCAGACCCAGAGGAGACTTTCTAGAACCAGACCCAGAGGAGACTTTCTAGAACCAGACCCAGAGGAGACTTTCTAGAACCAGACCCAGAGGAGACTTTCTAGAACCAGACCCAGAGGAGACTTCCTGTAGAACCAGACCCAGAGGAGACTTCCTGTAGAACCAGACCCAGAGGAGACTTTCTAGAACCAGACCCAGAGGAGACTTTCTAGAACCAGACCCAGAGGAGACTTCCTGTAGAACCAGACCCAGAGGAGACTTCCTGTAGAACCAGACCCTGAGGAGACTTTCGAGAACCAGACTCAGAGACTGTCTTCTGTTCTGTTTGGGGTTCTGGGAAAGGGGTCAGTGATCATAAAACCATAACACACTGTATAATAAAAGTCTTCTGCTGAGATGAACTGGTGAGTGACCAATTCTTCTGGTAGTCAATCTGAACTCTTTTTTAAAAGAATCAATTTCAGCTCTGAGGAAAAACAGGGTCCAGAGGACGAATATTTCTCCAAACAGGAAGTCCACTGGTGTGTTGATCATGATGTGTTTCAGTGCTGCTCAGAAATGCTCCAGTCTGCTGAACACTGATCTGAGCCTCACAGAAATAGACATGGCGGTTTTTCTGTATTCATGGGGCTGAGCTGCCACCGTGTGGCCAAACAGGACACAGCAGCTCTGAGCCACTTCCTGTCTCTGACATCAGCCCTCCTGGCAGGTTAGTGTGTCTCAGTGAAGCAAACCCTGGTCAGACTGAATGGAACATGATAATACCAATAAATCAACGTGTTTGCTACAGATAGAAAAGGACGTCATGGAAACAGTGATTGCAGTGGTGCATGTTTTTTTTTTTTAAATTAAAGTTAATGAAACTGTTTTAAAAAGCAAACATACAACTGAAAGTAATAAAAGAAATGGAAACTTTGTCAGTGAGTCCAGTTCTGCAGAGACTCTCTGGTCCTGCAGGTTTGTTCCTGTTAAAGGCAGACTTTCTCCTCTGCTTGTTCATGTTGAATTGTTGGTTTTTCTCTTTAAAGTGTCTTGATCTGACTGCGTTGCATTTACAGTTATGCATATAAAGTTGAATCATTGGGTCTTTTGTTCATCTCTTCTCTGGCTGGAGCCTCTACTGACACAAGAGGCTTAAACTTTTCTGTCCGGTGTGGATTCAGTCAGCTTTTACTTTGAAAGCAGTGAGCCTTCACACTTCCTGTGTGATATTAGCAGCTCCAGTTTATTTACTTCCTCCTCTCCATGGTAACCAGCCGTACACACAGACAGCGTGTAGACAGATGTGTGGATACAGCTACTCACATAGACAGACAGACAGATAGATAGATAGATAGATAGATAGATAGATAGATAGATAGATAGATAGATAGATAGACAGATAGATCTGCTTCAGACCCTCAGAGGTATGTTTTATTTTCCATATGTGAAATCAGGTGATCATTTGACAGTATGGATTCTCTGTGACAGTGTGTTGATTTTAAAGGATTATACTCACATGCTGGTGTGGCATTACCCTCAGAATGCTTTAAAACAGAAACATGATCACTTGTCGCGATTCGCCTGATGCAGCGTGTTGACAGTCCTCTCTATCCGCTCTTGTGCGGAGTGTTTGAGGGGATGCATGGTGTTTAAAGACGCAGTGTGTTCTGAAGTGGCTGTGACGGTAAACACGAGCCCACCGGGCAGTTAGTCCCTTCACAGTAAGCCAAGGTCATCCTGCATCGTCTGAACCGCAACCCGACACTGCGTGTGTGTGTGTGTGTGTGTGTGTGTGTGTGTGTGTGTGTCCTTGCTTTATTGTCGTTGTCCCTGGAACCTGAGCCGGTGGGATCTGTCCCACCTTGTGGGTCCAAACAGACGTTGAGTCTGGATGTTTTATTGGTCGATCACTGTGACGAGGCTCTGCAGCTCAGACAGCCATAATCACAGCCCGGAGGGATCTCAGGTTCATGAGGGGCTTTAATAAAAACAGTTTGGTGGTTTGGCGTCCTGGAGTCGAGTCCTCTGCGGGCTGGTTTTGGGCCACGGGCCTCATGTTTGAGAACAGTTTATTCTGTTTCGATCACATTTTCCTGCTTTTCAAGGGTCAGTCACAGTGAGTGCTGGGCTCTCAAAGCAGTAACCTGTGTGTGTGTGTGTGTGTGTGTGTGTGTGTGTGTGTGTGTGTGTGTGTGTGTGTGTGTGTGTGTGTGTGTGTGTGTGTGTGCGTGTCCAGTGTGTGAAGATGCCAGCAGGAGGGTTGAAGAGTGACATGGAGCGTGTGGGAGTCTTTAAGGAGATGAGCTACATCTCTGTAGGAGACACATACACTCCAGCCGGCGCTGGTGAGTATCACACACACACCTGAGCGCTCAGTGCACCAACCACGATACAGCCTGGTTCCAGTCACTTTCCCTGAGAAAATCCTGAGAAGCTCCACAGGTCAAGAGGTCCTTGAACACTGATTATGTCTGCCTCACACAGGCGAATATCAATACACAAATGGAAGAAAGTTTACATTCTTTCACTTTGAAAGACAATTTTTAAAAGATTTGAAAAACTCATGTTAATTTGATTTACATCCAGTTTTTGGAATTTAAGGAGAATGTCGTGCAGACAGAGTGAAGACGCTGCAGTGTGTTACAGTCGAGAGCACAATGTGGAGCAAACAAGGTTTTTACTTCTTCCCACTCCTTTTCATTCATATAAGATTTACATTTATGTGTTTTTAGTATTTGTTTTATTCATTTAAATGTCTTTTTTCTTTTTATTTTCCTTGTTTGTATGTGTGAAATACATTTATTCAAAAGTGTAGTATTTCAAACTATTCCATGAAGTATCATCTGGTTGAAAATACTTAATATCGTCTCATTTGAAACCACACAGGAAGCTACTGCAGTGACCACTGTGTGTGAAATGACAGAGAAGAGTGCAGTGTGATTCTGTCTTTAGAGGAGGCAGACTGATGAAGCGGGACGTGTCGGAGCCGTGAGCTAAACTGAATGACTGAATGAAGCGCGTCGCTGTGTCCCTCCCTGGATCCAGGCCCGTTCCACGAGTCGGCGTACCGCAGCCGGCAGATGCAGGCGGGGGTGTCCAGGCAGCGGTGCGCCCTGCAGAGCGGCTTCTTCGACAAGTCCTTCAAGAGGATCTTCGAACGTGAGGCGCTGAGCGACCCGCTGAAACAGGTCCGGCAGACCCGGCTCCAGCAGGCCAAGAAGAACCTGGGAAAGGCCTTCCTGCCGTGCAACGGCGCCAAGAAGGCGTGAGACGACACACACTCTCTCTCATAAACTCCTCAGGAAACGAGACACCGTTCATGTGTTTATCGTGTCTCCGGCAGCTGTGGTTCAGGTACTTACTACGGAACGCTATCTGGACCCATCCAAGCCCTGAGTCCGCAGTCAGTCCCCCGGAAAGCCGAGTCCTCGCCCAGACGCAACATTGTCACCTCACCGCCCAAGAAAGGCAGCGGTTACAGGTTTATGGCAAGCAAAAGGCTTCTCTGCAGCTCAGGAAGGACGTCTGATACCTGCCTGACACACAAGATGAGATGACATTACACATCAAAATGATGTTTCTTCTTTAACCAGCATGTTCCTCCCTCAGCTATCCCAATGTGACGCTGTCCAAAGTAGAGCTGTACTCCTCAGACCCCTACGACAGGGCCAGGGAGGCTCTGAGGGTAAGAACCAACTCCACGGGAGTCTCAGTGGCAAAATTAGGACATTTGCTGGAAAGCAAAGACTTCTCAAACCTTCTCTGGTCCAGTTCTGTTAGAGACTCTTCAGAACATGTTTGATCTAGTTCTGGAAGAGACTCTTCAAATCTTCTCTGGTCCCGTTCTGATGGAGACTCCTCAGACCTTGTTTGGTCCGGTTCTGGTCCTGTGTGACCTGTAGCCTCAGTTTCCTGTTCTTGGCCGCAGTAATGTTCTGCAGTCTTTGGTCTCTGGACTCCATCTGACTCAGGTCTCACTGTGTCGGATGTTTTTATCTTCTGCAGAACCTGGTTAACCAGCTCTCTTTAAAGGACTCTGTCTGGTCATCTTCACGCAAGGCGATGGTTCTCCAAATACCTCGACATGCAGAGAAATGTCTTTTTCTCGCTGTGAAGAGATTATGTCTCAGACACAAAGACATTCAGGACATCAGTGTGTTGCATGTTCTTGCGGTCAGACACACTCCTGCAGTTTGTCCTTATTTTGGCGTTTTGGTGAGTGTGAGAGCGTCTCCGGCCCAGACATGTCAGTGGATCAGTCAGTGGTTGTCCTCACCATGTTCATCCAGTCATCATCAGAACCGATTCCTCCAGCTGGGGGTCACAGGATTTGAGGTGGATCCCGCTGACACTTGGCAACAAAGTACAGGCAGGTAGCCTACTCCAGGTCACCACTAAGTCCATGTCCACATGGGGATATGTTTGGTTTTTTTTAATTAGATGTCAGTGTTCTGTTGTTGGAGGGAGCATCAAGCTAATTTCTGAAAGAGTCTCTGACAGTGGGCACACCTGGACAGGCTGGCATAGCGTTCCTGGGAAATACACTGGGAAGCTGAAGTGTTGACGTTAGCCTCCAGGAAGCAGCACCACGCGGTTGACTCGCCAATCTGCAGAGATGCAGAGACGAGTGACGGTCACGTACTTCCTGCTCATTGTTGTTCAGTCGGGCAGTTCTGTGGTTAATGCAGCCTGGCAGCGCTAGCTAGCTGCTTCAGTGTCTGGGATTTGGCATCCTTGAGATGATGAGATGAGCTGATGGCTTCATCGGGTGGACGATCTGCTGGATCAAGCAGGTGAATCAGTTTTCTTCATCTTCAGCCTTCGACCTCTGGAGTCAGACTCCAACATGTCCGCCCTCTATTGGTGGCTCGTTGGTACAACATGCTCATAATCATACAGGCAAAAGCAACATGGCCGCCAAAGTCCACAGCAGATACTGGCAAAGAAAATGTGAGTGTTAATAATTAGTGGCATTTCATCTGATAATTTCCCACCCTGAAGGTCTGAGCTCTCGATAGTAACACTGAATGGATGGTGAATATATTTATGGCCTTCTGAAACCTGTCGCTGTGTCCGGTATTTCAGCCTCAGGCTTTCAAAAGCAGCACCAACACAGAAAAACATAAAAATGGAAAACCCAAAGGACTGATTCTTCAGACTGATCAGTAGATTTAAGTCTCCTATGAATTTCAGTGTTCTGCAGAACAGATTTAAAAAGAGAAAAACAGAATTTCCTCAGGATGAATCAGAAGGGTTTAGTGAACTATGCACACACTCAGATACACAGAAGAACGGTCCATTCTCCAGGAGAGCTGATTATACCTGCTGAGTGTTCATGTTGAACATAAACTGAGCCTGTTGGGCTTAATTTAACATATCAGTGAACCTCAATTAACAAGAAAACTACGCTAGGAACTGAAACATCCACAGTGTCAGTATCCATCCTTCAGTGGGGGAAAGTCCTTTGAGTTCATGTTTCTTCATAAAGACCCAGATTAACAGAACATCAGGTGTTTAATAATGTGCTGCTATTGGCCTCAGGTGAATGGCAGGTGTCTGCCACCCACACATGAACACACACTGCCGCCTGTGGCTGAGCTTCGGGTTGGTGTGCACTGCTGCCCCCTAGTGGCCAAACATGAGGCGACTGTGGCATAACCTCTGACCCTGAAAATCAAGAGGATGGTGAAACCAGTGTGTGTGTGTGTGTGTGTGTGTGTGTGTGTGTGTGTGTGTGTGTTGCACTCAGAGGGAAGCAGCAGCTCATCGTTCAAAGTTGCGAGACGGTCCGTTCAGGCTCAACCTGCACCCCAGAGAATACTTCCAGAAGAACCCGTACCGCAGTGAGAAGCCCCTCCCAGCCCCCCAGAGGCCCGGCCCCCCCGCTCACAGACCCGTCCCAGTCCCCTTCAAGCCCTCCTCCCCCAGCAAGCGGGTGACTCTCTCTCTCGTCTCCGTCCATCTTCAACACGCTGCGTGTGTGTGTGTGTGTGTGTGTGTGTGTGTGTGTGTGTGTGTGTGTGTGTGTGTGTGTGTGTGTGTGTGCTGACTGTGTGACCGTCTCTGCTGTCAGATCGGGGGAATGAAGGCAGGGACCTTCGACTCTTACCCCTCGCACTCCAGCGACCCCTACATGGTCCGGCGGCCCCAGCAGGCGCCCCCCCGGCCAGCCTTCCACCCCCCTCCCGGGCCGAAGAGCATGCCCGTCAAGAGCATCATCACCGCCAACGTGAACCGGTGAGCACCAACACACACTGAGGCGAGCGGGAGGCGGTTCCACCAGCAGGTCCTGACATTGGAAAAAGACGTAAAAGCAAAACAACCCAAAGGGACAGACATGGAGTCTGATGCTGTATAGATCCAGAGGTCAGAGGTCACTCACCCCCTCATTTAGTCCGGAGTGGGCCAGACTACTAAAATAGAGCCAGAATAACCTTCATATTTAAACTTTAAAGCTTTTGTTGTGCAGCAGAGTATTCATATTGTAAATCTCAACATAAAGCCTTTTTTAATAAAACAGTGAAATGTCCAACAGTCTTCTCTTACAGCTCTTTTCTGCCTGGTTTTCCCAACTCCTCCTGACAGTATGGCTTTGGCGCTAATGCTAGTTAGCTAGCATTCACCACCTATAGATATCTCAGCTGCCTCTCAGCGTTGTCTGTTGTTGCCACTCTGAAGAAATTTGTTGAAAAAAAATCAACCTTTTCATTGACATTTTGACTGTTTGCTTGGTGGTGATTGGATTGGAACCTCTTGTGGGCCAGGTGTGGCCCACGGGCCTTATGTTTGACACCTCTGCCGGGGGGTTAAGATCTGACTGATGATTACAGTAAAGAAGTGACTGACCTGCACAGGATATGAACTCTCTCTTATCTTCTCCCCCTTGTTGTTCCAGGACTGTGCACTCTGCAGAGCTCCCTGCTGTAACCACCCACTGACTTCATTACCCACAATGCAGCGGTGTCCACCTGTCCACACCCCCGGAACAGAGCTCCCTGATTGGCTGAACAGCTCCGTCTCACCAAGGTGTTGCTGCTTACAAAAAAAAAAAAAAAAATCCCCTCCCAGCTGTCAGAGATGGAGACGTGTTTGTGAAATATATTCACTATATGACAGTTAAAGAGAAAAGTCAGAACTCCTAAACTCAGCCTTGGAGAAAGTGATTGGTTAATCCTCAATCGCTCCTGGATGAACTGGATTTCCTAAATTCAGACCCAAACTCTGATGTAATACATTCATCTGCATCTCCGTCAATCCTGCAATAATCCCAATGCTTTAATTCATCTCAATGATTAACCATCACGAAAGAATGTGGAAGAAGAAGAAAAAAAATCTTTCCACTGGCTCCCTGCCTTCAGAGACAGAGTGGACGTATAATGAAACTTTTCCTAATCAAAGCTCAACACTATCAAATAAAACAAAAAGAATGATTTAAGATATTTGGTGATTTAAAAAAGTAGCCTTTATTTGTCACGGACTGCTAATAACTTTATAGTAACTGCTCCACTCGGGAAAAAACAAAAAAACAAAAACAAAACACACACACAGATTAATAAGCTGAATTCTTGTCAAATGTTGAGAGAAAATTATAATAAAATGATCTGAAACTGTTTCCCTTTTCTGTACTGGAACATTTACATTTTCTGAGAAGGTCCTGACAGCATGCTCCGTGCGGGGGGGGGGGGGGGGGGGGGGGGTCTGCACTGAAGGAGCGATACCGATGTGAATGAATGAACTGAGGGAATGAATGAGTTCTCCACTTATTATTGAAAGTGCAGATGAATGTTAAACACAGGAATGAAGGGAAACAGCACAAAGTCACGTTGGACGACATGAGATTTGGAGGAGTGAGGAGCTGATTCTCGGCTGAAGAATCTGCTGGTGTGTGTTCTGCTCCGGAGTGACACACACACTAGAAGATCAGGAGAGGAAGATCGGGTGCAATCTGTCCTCTGTTGTCTTCTAGTGTGTGGTGTCTGAATTGGGAAAGGTTGAAAAAAATCCTGTAGTGTGTGCTGGCCTTAAAATGACCCACAGGTTGACGTGACCCGCCCACTTTCCCGCCGGAAAAAAACAAAACAGAGACGATAGAACTTCCGGGTCACGGAGCTCGAAGAAAGTGAAAACTCACATTAAAGTCTGCTCTGTGGCCGTATTTCAACTTTCCTTTATTTGATCTGTCTTAACAAACGGGATAAGGAAAAACAAACCAATTTTCATTTATTTGGTTTTAATTTAAAAACAAAAAAAAGAAAAACGACTCATTTTTCAATATTTTGTTTTTTGATTCTAATATCAATTAAACGAATGATACACGGATTGACACGGATTGGACCGTCTCCTGTGTTTTGTTTCCCAACATCAAATTGGGAAACGGAAGTCAGCTCGTTTCTTGATTTTGGATTTCCCAAAAAAAAAAAAAAAAAAATCGAATGGACGGAAGGTACATGGACCGTAAATGCCTGACAGATCATTCAGGAGTCTCACTCACCCAGCCAGTTAAAAACACACAATAAGCTACTAGCTCCGCTACTTGGAACTCGCTACTGCCCATCACTGCGCGAGACGGTAGAGTAAAGAAACCTGTCTGGACAACTCGAGACAGTAACATGTAGGGGTGTTTAAAAAAATCGATTCGGTGATATATCGCGATATGACCTCACGGGTTTCTCGCATCGATTCAAAATACGTCCATATTGATTTTTAATTATGTATTTACCCGGCAAATATCCATTGTGGCGTCTTTTTGTGTGCTGCACTTTTACTCCTGGCCACTAGTTGGCAGCACACCACACCAAGAGCTTTGCAGAGCCTCCAGTCCGCCAGAGGAAGAACAGCATCTCGCGAGAGCTATCCCGGGTGGTTTCTTTACACTACCGTCTCGCGCAGTGATGGGCAGTAGCGAGCTACAAGTAGCGGAGCTAGTAGCTTTAGTTACATTTTTCAGTAGCGAGGCGGTAGTGCCGCTCCATTTGAGTCAAGTAGCTCTTTCTGTAACAAAGCTATTTTTAGAGCCAGTAGCGACGGAAGCTACACGTTACTGTCTGGAGTTGTCCAGAAGAAGTCGGCTGTTTTGTGTGTGGGGAAAAAAAAATCTACAGTGACTGGTTGGTTTGCATATGACGACTCACAGTTGGGTAAGTTTACCCAATCAGAGGCAAGATAAGGCGGGTCATCCACTCAAACCAGGAAGCAGAGTCCTACACCCATACTACCAAAAGCACATGTGAAATGACGACGAGTGAAGACAAAACAAGGAAAAGGGACGGAAGAACAACCGGATAATGGCAGAAGCAGAAAGCACTTGTCCCTCTGCTGACAGGAGGCTTGTTGAACTGTTTGCAGTTTGTTTTTTAAAAAGTACGCCGGCCCTATCTCCAGATGCATTTACCTAATGTGGAGACGCAGTTCTCAGATTCCACGGACACACTATGTACCGTTAGAAAGCTTAAATTCTCATGAATCCATCGTATAAACCACTTTTAGATGTGATTACCACAGCGGGTAATACAAACACATCTGTCTAACAAACAGCAAATAAAGTAAACAGCGCAACTCACCTTTGAAAGCTCATAACTGATCACAGATGAAAATAATCCAGCAAAACTGCCACAGTCCAAATGTATGCATCCAGACAAAACCAGAAAGTATAGCACTTTGTCCAAAACATGTCTTGAAATAATAATAATCCAGAATTAGACGCGCCACCACGCGCACGCAGCACATCTCTCCGTGTGCGCGTCCTATAATAATCCATACTTTTATCAGAAAGTCGCGCTGATCTATCCAATATGGCGACTGAATGGTTTCCGTTGCGTATTCGTCACATTTCAACCAATCAAGTGACTCATCGCTGCCTCCGAGGACTAAACAGCCAATCGTTGCCGAGATTGATGGACCCTCATCATCCCTCGTCATCGCTCTTCGTCGATGAATTCTGAGCCAATCACGTCGGAGGAAACGTTTGACTGACAGGGCTGGTAGCCAATGAGCTTGCTGGATGGCTGGACGGACCGACAGCTGTTTTGGGTCTGCTGAGGGCTGAAAACTGGGGCCTGTCTGTGCTCCTCTCAGTCTGAGGGCCTTATCCCACACTGAAGCCAATCTGAAGTGATTTTTTTGAGTACTTTATGAGA
This sequence comes from Salarias fasciatus, assembly GCF_902148845.1. Taxonomy (NCBI): domain Eukaryota; kingdom Metazoa; phylum Chordata; class Actinopteri; order Blenniiformes; family Blenniidae; genus Salarias; species Salarias fasciatus. The sequence continues at coordinate 33,348,317 of NC_043746.1, read as the reverse complement.
TTTTGGAGTGAATATCATGTAAAAACGGGCTAAAAACCAACATATAGAATTGTACAGAGGGCATGCAGAGGGTATACAGAGGATGTCCAAAATTGACCCCGCCAGGGCATAGCAGTACAAATACATGTGTGAAACGCTCATTTCTTGCTGTACTGCTCTGACATTTTGACCTGAACTATGTAAGACCCCAGGCTTTAGCAAAATTGTGTTTTCAAGCTCTCACCCCTAAATTCCACTGCGTGCGTTTCTGCTGCGCTCTGCTCCACTGCGCTCCGCTCAGCTCCGCTCCGTTTGTTCAGAACCCACCGCTCCGCTCTGCTCCGCTGCGTCTCTGTTCCGCCGCCGGAGAAGCAGAGCAGCGCTGCGCTATTTAGCATCGACCTCCAGAAGCTGAGCAGTCTGGGCCACACTGGCATTTTTCTCTGTACATCCTGTAGAAAGGGTGACTGGGGTCATATAAAATGTTATGATTCTCCACTTCCAAAATCAGCGTCTCTTCATGCTGGTTGTTGTGCTTCAACACGCTGAATTTCATGCAACAGGATGTTGACATTCAGAATAAAATGCATTCATGGTCCTGAATAGGCTATGTATTTTGTAGAAAACATGAAATTTATGGACAATAGCCTGCAAATGGGCCGTATATGCAGCTGTGTAAACATTCAGAAACATTCGACTACAGCTTGATTACAGGCAAAATAGAAGTTTGTCATATAAAATTTGATAGTGTGTTTTAATTTTTGTTTGCCCGCTTTTTAAAGTGTATATTTTAATCAGTATGGTATGTCTATTCGTGATATATCTGAAAATTAATGTGAGGACAAATACGTCTTTAAACAGTTTAAAGTTTTTAATAAAGAAAAAATGATTTTTTTTTGTATAAAACCGGAGGTTGTTGGAGTTCCCTTTCCTGTTTGGTGCATCTGAACTGTGGGAATTTATGCGTACGGAGACCTGACGGACCGGACCGGAGAGAAAAATAGACCTCGGCTCTATTTTGGACTGACGGAGCGGAGCGGAACGGAGGCTGTGAAATCAGCTACAGTCATTAATATAGCAACGTATTTGCTGCGGCGGTCGGACCGGAGCTGAGCGGAGCGCAGACGGAGCGGACCGGAGGATGTGGAATTTAGGGGTCACAGTGCTGCCACACTTATTTCCAGGTGTTTTATGAGGGGAAAAAATGCAGGCGAGAATGAAATTCATCCTAATTCAGTGTGTTGCAACATAAATAAATCTGTGCCAGTAGCTCCTAGAGTAATTCTGACTGCACTGGGTGAAAATACAGGTTGTCAGCTTTCAAATGAGACCCCAACCATGATGTACTCCAAACAGTTCAAGAACAGCATTCAGTTTACTTTCTGTACATCTTCAGTAGAAATTTCGGGCAGAAATTGCCTGTACTTTATAAGGTTAATTAACGGTTGTAAAAAAAAAAAGTAGTGGGACTGTAGCTAGCTACTTCTGCACTGTAGCTTGTAGCTTAACTTGCTACATTTATCTGGGTTAGCTTTTGCTGTAGTGAAGCTATATTTTATCTAGATTAACTTGTAGCTTAACTTGCTACATTTTCCAGGTAGCTTGCCCATCACTGGTCTCGCGTTAATTGGATCACACAACAGTCTCCCGGCGGAGGAAGTGGGAGACGCTCCGAGGAATATTTATAAAGCCGGAATCTGGACGCAGTTTGGCTTTTACAACAAGGACGGAGGGACAGATAAGAGCCACGCCATTTGTAAAATGTGCTTTGCAAAAGTCAAATAACGCGGAAACACCACCAACCCACATGCATTTGAGCAGGATGTCCCCATGCAGGACACCCTGAGGGCTCTGGACAGCTGTGTGAGGGACAGGCTGCATCCCCCCAGGTGTGAGAAGGAGTGTTGCCTCCTCAGCAGGTCCTTCCTCCCTGCTGCTATCAGATTCCACAGCCAGCACTGCTCCAACTAGTCCAAACACACACCACACACTGTCCTAAATGACACTCCTGTGTGTTTGTCTTTTCATGTCTCACATTTTTCCATAATATTGTACATATGTCTGTCCTATATGTATATTTAAATACTATGTAACTCATATCTGTTATTAATATTATAGTTTACATGTGTTCTTTCTTAAATGTATATTTAATTTATATTTGATTTATATCTGTTAGTGTATATCTGTTAATTCTTTATATCTGTCTGAAACTTATATTTAAACTATATCTAAATTATGTCATTTAGTTTGTATCTGTTATTTAATTATAGTTATCCTAAATTTATAGTTAATTTTTCTATGTATGGTTGGACCTTGTAAATTCTCATATTTTGCATTTCTTTTCTGTTTCTATTTCTTTTCTCTGTGCTGCTTAACATTGCAATTTCCCCCTGTGGGACAAATAAAGGAATTTCAAATCAATTCAGTTCAAGGTTTTACAATGATTGCACTTTTTTTTTCTCAAAACATGTTACATTATTGAAGGTATATGTAGCCTTTATTTTTATTTACTGTTTAAATGAAAAAGTAGCCTGCAACTTGTTTGCTGTTAAATATAGTTGCTTGAGTGCTTCTGTTGCATTTGGGATGAATAAAATGTTTCATACAAGTTTTCTCATGAAGTACTACTAGTTTACAAATTTGTTGTTCCTAAAGTATCGCAATAGTCATCATGAACATTGGTATCGGGATATATCGAATCGTGACCCATGAATCGTGATACTAATCGTATCGCCAGATACTAGGCGATACACACCACCAAATGCTATTGGTCTGGCGTATTTAAACAGAGTAGAAACTCAGAGAAATGTATGTTGCATATGAGAACAGAAGAGGGTTAACACAACACTTAACTGTTGGACTTAAAAACTTTTGGAAAGCGGCCTGATGGAAGCAGAGAGGTTGTTGTCAAAGGATGCTGTGGTGCAGAGAGGACTGGGGAATACCATCAGGCCTAGGGAAAAGCCTTTCAGTCAAACACATTGTTTTTGCTTTAATCCCTGGACAAGCCCCTTCACTGTCTATTTTTGAGACTAATCTTGAGAGCATTTTTTATTCCCTGGCTTTTAAGACAGCCCGAATCTCTCTTCCTGTTTTAATGCTTGGGTTGTTATACGTCTGTCGCTCACACCTCAGTTCTTTACTGAGCATTCTCAAGATGAGACTAACAGCAGATCATAGTTACATTGATTCAGCCAGAAACTACAAGATGAGATGTTTCCACCAAAGTTTTAGATCTCTGTCTCTTCCTGTTCCTCCATGGTCTAAAGAACAGAGACCCTCATGGCTTCCCTCTGCCAGGTGAGAGAGAGCCTAAACCTCCTTCCAGTCCAGCTTTAGACCCCTTTCCTGGGAGTCCACTTTCAGGACTAGTTTTATTGTCTTTTCTACCTTTTCCATTGGCTCAGCCTCTTCTCATGGCTTCATCAGCAGGTGGTCTCCTGGTCATCTGAGCCCTCCAGATGGTTGGTCCCAAATGGTCTCCATGCCTCCTGGGGTTGGGTCTTGCTCTGACTGATTCAGTCCCTTCACTGTTGTCTATTTGTGTGCTCAACTTTGGTTTTAAAGAGCTGTCTAAATAAAGTTGAGTTGAGACGTAGTTGCAACCGGTTTCTGTGGCTTCATGAAATAAAACTGCTCAAATCCGAATCCTGGAAACTTTATTGAACATATGGCCTGAAAACGTTGACTTTCCTGGCAGTGAGCATTAGCTCTGTGTCAGTCCTCAGATGTGCTCGTCACAGTTTGATCCCAGACAGTGGCGTAGCTGGGATGTATTCCACATAGGTTTTCATATGTGTCAAAGGGGCCCGCATGTTTGGACATGGCACACAAAGAATAGAGGACAGAAAAAAAAGCCAAAACAGTGCAGTAAATAACAACAACAACAATTATAATAATAATAATTATTATTATTATCATCATCTAATCACGAGTTAACTAATGTATGGGAAACGCTCATAAGTGCAAACATAAAGGCCATGACATGTGGACCATTATTGTTTACAGCCACTTTTTATCGGTTCAGCCTGGTGTGAGAGCCACTGCAGTTGTTGCAAGCATGGCGATGCTCAAATGTCCTGTATTCTGTTACAGGTGAGTGGTGAAACTGAGTGATTAACAGTGCACGGTGATGAATGTATGTGTGTGTGACTGTAAGAGAAGATGCTATCAGTTGAACACCGACAGTAACGTATGTAAAATGTACAATATGGACCCGCGATGGTACGGCTCGTGTGAGAGGTTCAGAGTGAATGGCCGCGGGCAGCTGACATATTGAAGTGTGTGCTGATCAAATGTGCGAGTGTGTCAAACTGTGTAAATAGATGGTGAAAATGCAATGTTAAGTGATATTTTACACACGTTCAGTGTAGCGGAAGCTGGTGTGTTGCAAGCATGGCGATGCTCAAATGTCCTGTATTCTGTTACAGATGTGATTAAACGACTTATTTCGAACCCCCCCTGCACGCCTGGACATTTTGAATATGTCTGCACGGGTGTGCAACACTGGTTACAACAAGAGTAACAAGTTCACTTCTTCTCTTTTACTGAAAAAACGCTGCATCGCATCATTGAACATTTCACCAGTCCTGCCAGCTTTTTCTCACAACGTGCAGAGAGAGCCTGTGTAGGTACCAGATGTGTCCGGGCTGCCAAATCTGTCCGGGGGCCCGCGCATGCCGATGACGTATCACATTCTGATTGGGCCAAATCCGTATCCGATGACGTGGCACATTCTGATTGGGTTTAATGACGTATCACAGTATGATTAGTTGTAAAAATACAGCGTTTGTTTTGATACCGGTGAAGAGCGAGACGATAGCGAACGACATGGAGAACAAGAAGGAGAACGTGCAGAAGAACGAGAAAGCGTTTTATAGGAGATTTGGGTGGAAAATGTGAAAGCCACCACTGTGGGAAAAAACGTTATGTTTTTGTTTTGTTTTTTTCCCTGTGTGTAGCACAAATGTTTTGTGTATGAAATGTGCAATCTAAGTGTGAGGTTTGCAGCTCTTTTTGGTTTCATGTCTCTTGACTTAAAATTATTTTTTGCCTTTGTCAATGTGAAATTGTGCTGGGAAGAAAATAGATTAACAGAAAAATATGTTGTAGCAGCCCTGCTTTCATTGCAGTTGACACAAGTATGCCAAATAAGTGCTACAGTTATTCTACACTTAAGTCAATATCTGTTTTTTTAGATAGCTGGGAAAAAGGAAAACTCAGCTGTCAAAGCACAGCCACTGCCCACTATGGTGAGCGTCAGGCTGTACTTAACGTAAGATTTATACTTTATTGTGCTGGTTTAGTGTATACAACAGTAATATTTAGGTCTCAGTAGCCTTAAAATTCAGTACAAGATAGATCCAGCAACTAATATATAAATGAAAACTTGTGAGAAATCCATAGAATTTTGTAAAGATAATTGGAAATGATGTGACCCTTAAAGCCTGTGACAGAGCAGGGTCACTTTGTTGCAGTCCTGCTGTCTTAAACATAAATTTACAGTGGAGCAAAAGTATGGAAATGACTGTGTTGTTGAACAGCTTGTGCAGGGAGGTGTTGGTGCTGTCTTGAGTCCTGGTGAACATGCAGAGGCTTCCATGGTGTAATCTCAGGTGCCTTACTCAAACATGCACTTTAACTTTCATTATTTTCGGTTTAACACAGGTAATAGTCTGCTACAGAATGGACTGAAAACAGAAGCTGACTCCCACTGTCTGCCGGACTGCTTTCAGTTACATCGAGGGGTTCACTTTTGAACAATACTGTTATTTTTTAATATCCAAAATTGTATTGATATTTTCACCAATCCAGGTTTGATGTGGTTGGACTGAAATGTTATCAGTCATTAAATTATGAAACTTACTGACCTAACCCTGTTGTTCACACTGTTGTCAGTGTCTGATGGTTCGGCTGTGTCATATTCTCAAGCTGTTACATTCTTTTATGAAGTTTGTTATTAAGGGTTTATCAACCGGGCGTCCATTAGTTTGTGTAAATAATAACCATTCCATGGGGCTTATGGTCTTTTTTTCTCTGAGTCCTGTTATGAAGATTTTGTGTTATTAATTCTTGCTTTTTTTCTACAGATTTTTTTAAATTGAAATGGCAATATGGTTTGTCCTTTGCACTGTGACATTGTTTTTGATGAGATATTTTAATTAAGAAGGTGCATGTTTTAAATAAAAGAATGGTATTAAAACTAAACCAGAATATGCTATATAAATAAACTTATCTTGCTTTGCCTTGCAAAAGAATTGACTTTAATTTGCAGCTACCAGAAGTCACCGAATGCTGTAAAGATCTGTGCTGGCCATATGAAAGACAGCAGGTCAAATAAATTCAGTGGTATGGCTAAGGAAACTGCCAGTAAAAGCATGCTGACACATAAGTAACACTGGACTATTGTACATCCTTAGTTGATTTGTTTGTATCATTCTTAGTGACTTGACAAATACTGTGGACATATTTAAATTCAATTGATATTGAAGCTTCAAACGATGTACCATGTTTTTTGCAGTGTCTCAAATACCTTAAGTGTTACAAATCTCTTTATTACTCAATAGGTTATGAATTAAATAATTTAATTAATTTAACATATGTTATGTATAGATGTGTCACTGTTTTAATTATATTAACCATTATATTTTTCATCATAAATATCTGGTAATATTTGGCATTTTATAATTAAACCATTGATTTTTCATACAAAGGCAGTGTCTTCATTTAAAAAGTGCAAGAACTACTGCATTACGAATAAAAAATAAGAATAAAAAAATAATCTTGTGATGTATCGCTCCCTAAATATATATTAAACTTTAAAAATCTCCATTTCAAATATCTAGCGATCTGTCCAGCGATCTATATGTTGTTTGTCCACGGGGACTTGCCGTAGGAAGCGGTGACGTCATCGGCAGGCGCGGCCCCCGGACAGATTTGGCAGCCCGGACACATCTGGTACCTACACCTGCACTTCAGGGGGCCTTCTTCTTCTGTGGTGTCTGTGTAAAATAAGGTTGAACATGCAAACAGCACACCTAGTGGCATGAAGTGCAAATGCAGTCATGGCGTCATACTATTCTGAATATTGACTGTAATGCATCACGTTGATGCAAGCCGGTAAATGGTAAATGTTCTACACTTATATAGCGGTTTTTCATCTGCATTAGCAGAGACCAAAGCGCTTTACACTGTATGATCACATTCACCCATTCACAGACACATTCACACACCGGCAGAGGCGGCTGCCATGCAAGGCGCTCAGTCCATCCACCGGGGGCAATTCAGGGTTCAGTGTCTTGCCCAAGGACACTTCGACATGCAGACAGGGTAGTAGTGGGGCCCCATTAGGTTGGTTCCCGACGTGTCAGTGTAAATTATTCGGGGTATTTCAAGTTGTGTCGCTGATATCCGCCATCTGCCGGGCCCCCTACCAGCAACTAACCGCTGAGCACTTGGAAAGGGCCCCATGCAGGGGATTTTCGACACGCTGTCGTTGCAGCGTCTAGTGTAGCGCCTTTAATTTTTCATTGAAATTGACTGATGTCAGCCGTGCCTCGGGGCCCCCTTCAGCTCGGGGCCCTATGTGCGGCGGCGCCTCTGGCCTGAGAGAATTCAGCTGCTGCTCATTCTGCCTCGGATTTAAACAAACAATCAAGCAAAAATCCTCAGCAGTGGATTTCACCACAAGAGGTTTTCATAACCCACCAACCCCTCTGTAAGTTACACCTCTGATCCCAGACGTCACTGAAGCAGATACTGAAGAAAACAGGACTGAAACAACTCAGAACTCTGCTGCAGGATTTATTCACATTTCAAATCATCAAATGAGTTTCAGAAGAAAAGCTTCTGATACAAAGAACATAGAAAACTCCTCGTTTCTCAAACACACCAACACACAACTTGACCATCATTCAGGTCTTTAAGACTGCTTGACAAGGCAATCTGCTTGATCCTAACCAGAAATAAAGCCTTCATTGGATCTTCATCAAAGTATGTCAATTAATTTAAAATTATAATTATAATCGAAATTTTTGCCAAATTCGATATAATTTAAATATAAATGTTGCTAAAACCTATTTTTATCCAATGATTATTTCTCACATAGATTATTGTTTGACTTCTTGGTCCCTAGCTTGTCCAACAACGCTTAAAACAATCGAAAACCTCTACAAAAGAAGTTTAAAAATACTTGATAAAAAGCCCATTTCCCACCACCACTGTCATATTCTAAAAAAGCACAAACTATTAGACTTCAATAACATGGTTAATCTTAAAAGAGTCTGTCTGATCTATAAGGTCTTACACCACCTTGCCCCACCGCCGCGAAAGGAGTTTGTTAAACATAAAGACAACTTAGACAGGACTACACGAGCCACAACCAGAGGAGACCTGTTGATCCCTTACAGACGGACAACCTTTGGTCAGAATGTTGTGTCTGTCCAAGGTGGACGTCTGTGGAATAGTCCACCACAAACTCTGAGAGAATGTCCCACATTCAGCTCATTTAAGGCTCAGGTCAAACACTGGTTATGGGCAAACCAAGTCTGTACTCATTTATAGAAGTGATGTGTTTTAAATGGCGTGTGTTTTAAATTTTAAATGAAGTGTGCAAATGTGGAGAATGTGAAATTTTCATGTAATTTTGTTATTGTCCTTGTCCTTGTATTGCCCTTGTGTGACACCACCCTTTGTGACAACAGATGGAAACTAGCCCTCGGCTATAATCTGGCATGTTTACATTCATGTTTTTTATGTATGTTCATCAACATGCACTGTCCCAATCAAATAAATGAATAAATGAATGAATAAATAAATAAATAAATAAATAAATAAACAGTGACAGCATGTAGCTGCTCCTCTAAACAGCTAACCAGTTCCACCAGAGCTGGTTGAGCAGTAGGATCCAGGATCTCGGGGGTCTTCCTCAGGACGTCCTCATAAAGTCCAGCTCTACTGATTCGGTGCAGCCAGAGTCTTCATCAGTGGCCGTGGCCTTCATCTCTGTGAAGCCAAACTTAATTTGCAGTTTGACTCTGCGATCTCTGCCTCGAGTGGTGTCGGGCATGCTCACCTTCATGGATCCGATCTCCTCCACCCCCCACTCATCCACATACTGTGGGTTCTTTCTCTCTGTGCGGAAAAAAGAGAAGCTCATGGCGGTCTGAGTGGACGCTGTTGGAACAAAGCTGAAGTCTCTGGTTTCTGCCCAGCCCACATCCTCATCGATCTCCACCAGCCTGTAGAAGAGGTCGCCACACTTTTCTATGCCGTCTGCGATGAACTTCTTGTCTTCTCGGTGCTTGGAGGGATCAAAGGTTTGGATGGTTTTAACTCCGTAAGTGAAGGCACTTTTACGAGAAGCCACCACAGCAGGGTTTCTTCCAAACAGCACGGCTCCCATCATGATGGCCTCCTGAGGTCTGAGAGGACACAGAACTTTACACTGACCTTTGATCTGATTGATGACGTGCTGACGCAGAGTCTCACTCTCACTGTAGCCCCCCACCAGCAAGATGTAGTCGATGTGGAAATCTTTCTTCAGGATTTCCTTCAGGAGGTTGGTGATGCCTCTGAGACTGTCATCGAAGAAAGACCTCATCCTCTCCTTGGAGATCTGGATGGATCCCTCATACCAGGAGGCCCCTCTCACCCCTTTGAAGAGCGTCTCCATGTCTTTCCCGCTGTCTCTAGCTCGCTCTGTGAGGTTGAAGGGACAGATAATCACTGCTTCGTCATCGTGTCTCTTTGAAAGTGTGAACTGATACATCATTTTCTGCAGCTCTCCTGGATGCTCTCGTTCATACTTTTCCCACAGAGCATCACCAAAGATCTCTTTGAGGAACTCTTTGAACTTTCTGTCCACACTTTGTCCTCCCATGTTATTTCCAGAGGCCTTGTGCAGCTCCTTCAGGGCTCCTCCATCCAGGACCTCGTGCACCGTGACGTCGATGGTTCCACCTGCAGAGCTCAGAGGAGAGATCAGACAACATGACAGAACGGCTCGCTTGATAACAGGATTTACAGCTGATCAGAGATCAGAGGACACCAGTCTGGGCTGATAAAGAGGCTCCAGAGTGTCTCATTCCAGCAGGGGAACCTTTGCTCTCCTGTTCAGGTGCAGCTGCTGCAGATGAGGTTAAACTTTAACCATATAAACTAACCCATCAACAGTGAGCTCGGTCTAGAGTCTACAGTACCGACACACAGCACAGGGTGTAGACGCCACCTGGGCAAACTACGGCCCTTTCTACATTCATTAAATCACAGTTTGTTGCATTTTTGGAGCAAAATGAGATTGAACATGGAGACATAAGCTGTTGGGTTCAGAATCCAATAGCCTTGGCTTACTCGTGAATGTTTATATGAGTAGGAAAAAACTTCCACAGTACTCCGGTGTAAAAATGAAAAAACAAAGTCTTTAATCCACAGTTCGTTATTTCTTCTTACAGGAGTATTCCAATCTAAGTCTTCCTAAACAATAAACAATTCTACGGTAAGAAAACCATGTGGCTCAGTCCTTAATTACTTCAGTTCCAACTTCCTCAATTCTCTTCTACTCCCGCTCTCTGCATGCGTTTTTTCATCCTTCTTAAAGCGACAGTAACCTATTTTACTACAACCAAATACAATAACAAAACACTGTCTTTTAAATGTAATTATCTTTAAAATAAACATGAATTTACATCACTTGGCTCCCACATACCGGCCCCTAATTGTGCTCTTAACTAGACACAATTACCAAACAACAAATTAAATGGAGCCAAAGATCTTAACATCCTCAGGTGAAAACAGTCCCTGTTCACAGTCTTTTAGGTAGTGGGCTTCATGCCTCACTCAGCTTCTTGTAAAAGACAAATTTTTGTGATGGGTCTGTCCAAAGTGTTGGTCTTAGTTTTAATCCGGACCTGGCGTACCAGCCCAAATTTGTCTGGCACTGTGTGGATGACCCTTCCGGTAACCCATGAGTTGCGTGGAGCTGAGTCATCAACGATTACCACAATGTCTCCAGTGGTGAAGTTGCGGTATGGATAGTTCCATTTTTGGCACTCTTGCAGTTCTGGAAGATATTCTCTTGCCCATCGCTTCCAGAATAGGTCTGCCATATACTGGATCTGTTTCCATCTTTTTCGTGCATACAGATCTTGTTTGTCAAAAAGACCTGGGGGCAGAGATGGCTTGGGCTTGAGCAGCAACAGGTGATTGGGCGTCAGCGCTTCTAGGTCATTTGGATCGCTGGTAGCTTTGGTTATCGGCCTGCTATTCAGAATCGCTTCTGCCTCACATAGCAGGGTGTGTAAGCTCTCCTCATCAAGCACCTGTTCCTTCAGTGTGGTACTCAGAATCTTTTTTACTGACTTGATCAGTCTCTCCCAAACACCTCCATGGTGGGAACCAGTGGGAGGATTAAATATCCACTGGATGCCGTTTTGATGCAAGGTGCTTTCAATCTTGGAGACATTCCATTCCTCAATGGCTTTCTTTAGCTCACGCTCGGCTCCAACAAAATTGGTTCCATTGTCAGAGTGCAGGATTTTGACCTGACCTCTTCTTGCCACAAAGCGACGCAGAGCGTTTATAAAGGAATCCGTGTCGAGTGATGATGCAACCTCTAAGTGCACAGCACGAACTGCCAGACACGTAAAGATAACACCATATCTCTTGACTGTGCTTCTCCTACGTTTTACTTCAAATGAGCCAAAGTAGTCCACTCCAGTGTTGGTAAATGGAGGGCCATCTGGCATGACTCTGTCTCGAGGTAAGTCAGCCATTTGCTGTTGTCCTGCAGCACAGTCGACAGATGATGCACTTGGATAGGATCCTCCTTATTGCTGAATTTGCACCTGGGATCCAGTACTTGGTCCGTAGTTTGGATAGCACGTGATTGTGGCCGCTGTGACCTAAGTTTTCATGGATCTCTTTTAGGATCAGGTTTGTGACGTGAAGATTCTTGTCCAGAATTGCTGGTCGCTTGGACTCCTCAGGCAAAGCAGACCTGTTTAGTCTCCCACCAACTCTGAGAATGCCATCATGAAGAACAGGATTCAGCTTGAACAGGCTACTGCTTCTCTTTATGCCTTCACATCTTTGAAGTGCAGAGATCTCCTTGGAAAATGTTTTTCTCTGGCAGTATCGAATGATCTCTTGTTCAGCTTCTGTAAGATCCTCCACAGTGAGTCTCTGAGTGTCAGCGCTCATGACATCTGACTTGAAGGTCCTCATTTCCATCTCAACTTCTGGTGTACCTTTGATAGCACTTAATTCTTTCATCTTTCGACTCAGTCTCAGCACAATGCTCTTTACTTTCATCAGCCAGGCAACCGCTTTCTTGAGGCACATCCAAGATGAGAAGTACTGCATGAGCTCTCGTACAGCATCTCGTTGTTCTTCGGTAGCAGTTGCACAAACCATGGCGTTCCTTACCTCTGGGTCCTCCATGGTTAGATCCCCAGGGTGTTCCAGGTTTTCAGGCCACTCTTCCGTGGGTTTAGAGAGAAAGTCCGGCCCCTGTAACCAAGTGTGGCTTTGGACGATTTTCTTCGCATCGAGTCCCCTTGACGCGCAGTCAGCTGGGTTCTGTGAAGTATTAAGGTACCTCCATTGATGTGGCTCAGAGATTTTCAAGATGGTGTCCACACGATTAGCAACAAAAGTGCGAAATCTGCTTGTTTTGTTTTGAATGTATTTCAGCACAGTTGCACTGTCTGACCAAAACACTGATTCCTGTAGTTCAAGCTGCAGTTCCGTTCTCAATGTCTTATCCATGCGAGCAGCCATGGTAGCTGCAGTGAGCTCCAGTCAAGGGACTTTCATGTGCTTGAGAGGAGCCACTCTTGATTTTCCCATGACAAACGCACAATGGGTTTCATTGTTGCTGTTCCTTTGTACCAGGTAACTAACCGTCCCATAACCTTCTTCGCTCGCATCTGCAAAATGGTGGAGTTGGTTAAAAACGGACTCACCAAAGCCTTTAGGCTTGAAGCATCTTGGGACACTGATGTTCTCCAACTGGCACAGTTGAGTTTTCCACATGGACCACTCACGAGCGAGTTCGTCGGGTATGAGGGTATCCCAGCTTAACTTCATTCTGCAAAGCTCTTGCAGGATTTTCTTTGCTGTGAGTGTGACTGGGGCCAAAATACCCAATGGGTCATAAACAGAGCTTACAATGGACAGGATGTTTCTCCTGGTTGGAGTCTTATTTGACATGATGATTTTGAACCTGAAACTGTCAGACTGGATACACCAGCAAACTCCCAGGGCTCTCTCTGTTGGAAGGACATCCCGATCCAAGTCAAGGTCTTTAACCTCTGTTGCCCTCTTTTCTTCTGGAATCATCGACAGCAGTGCTCTGCTATTGCTTATCCATTTGGTAAGTCTGAATCCGCCTTTTTCACATACAGCTCATAATGTGTAGTACAACTGAACAGCTTCCTTTTCTGTGTGTACTGACTTCAAGCAGTCATCCACGTAGAAATTGTTGAGCACCGTTTCTACTGCTTCGTTGTTGCACTCATCTCTGTTGTCTTCAGCACACTTGCGCAATGCAAAGCTGGCACAGCTTGGAGATGAGGTCGCTCCGAACAGATGCACCACCATTTTGTACTCCACTAACTCCTGACTGATGTCGCCTGATGTCCACCAGAGGAACCGTAGAAGGTCAGAGTCTTCGTCAGGCACCTTAACCTGGTGGAACATAGCTTCGACGTCTGATATGACAGCTACTTCCTCTTGCCTGAACCGGTTGATTACACCAAGGAGGGTGCTGGTGAGATTCGGTCCCTGTAGCAGCTGATTGTTCAGTGTGATGCCCTGGTATGACGCGCCACAGTCAAAAACCACTCGGAGCTTGTGCTTCTTGGGATGATAAACCCCATGGTGTGGCAGGTACCAAACTTTACCATCCTCACGGTTGAGGTCTTTCACTGGTACTTTCACAGCATAGCCCCTTTCAATGATGCCATCCATAAACGACGAATACTCTGTGTGGAAGTTTGGGTTTTTCAGAAACTTCTGCCTCAAGTTCAAAACACGTTGTTCAGCCACTTCACGATTGTTGGGCATCTTCACATCACCATTTCTGAGAGGCAAGGCAATGCTGTAATGTCCATCCACAAGCTTTGCTGATTTTGAAGCCATGTCCATGAATTGAAGATCTTCCCTGGACATCTCCAATCTCTCGTCTTGGTCGTACTCCGGAAAGTCACTCTTAAACTGCTGACTCCAGAGTTCATCCAGTCTGCTGACCGAAATGCGATTTGCTGATACTTGGGTCAGTCCACTTGTGCTGTGGGGAGCATCTTCACGGAGAAGTCCATTGATGGTCCAGCCAAGACGTGTTTTTACAGCATATGGGCCCTCATTTACGCTGGAGATGACCTGCCATGGTTCAATAGCTTTGGGTGCATTAGTACCAATAAGCAGCCCAATTTCTGCATCAATTTTTGGGATTTGAACCTGTTGAAGGTGGGACCACTTGTCAACGTCTTGTTGTAAGGGAATGTTGTCAGCACATGCTGGGATGGCCTTTTGGCTGTATGTATCTGGGAGGGTCAGAAAATCATTACAACCTAAGCTGCTTACTTCCAGACCGGCCACTATGTGACTACTAACAATCTTTTTCTCTCCCATGGTCTTCAGTAAGATGTTTGTTTTTCTGCCTGTGACATTAAGCTCTCTCATTAAGGCCTCAGTGCAGAAGCATGCAGTGCTTCCAGGGTCGAGAAAGGCATAGGTGGTTGTGACTGCTTGGCCCTTTTTGGTCTTGACTTGAACTGGAACTATTGCCAAGATGCTCTCTGAATTCTTTGTACTGCGAGTTGGCGTAGTCATACCTATGAAACCACTCACAATGGATTCAGGCAGTTTTTCTTCATCATCACATGGTTGTATTTCAGATTTTACTTCTATGTTTGCAGCATTGGTCTTTGACTTTATGTGTAAAACTGTAGGATGTAATTGTGCACAAACTTGGCAACTCAGTTTCTCCTTACATGAATTACTCATGTGACCCTGTTTTAGACAACTGAAACACAGACCCTTTGCCCGCAAGAAGTCAATCTTCTCCTTGTGAAGACATTTCTTCATCTTCTTACATTGTTCCATTGTGTGTTCACTCCCATAACAGAAAAGACAGGGTTTTGAAAATGCACATAGTTGATTACCATTGATTGTCATTTCTGACCTGGGCTTTGGAGACACCTGCTGGTGACTAGTGATAATTGCAGCTGTGGTGAAGCCTCTGCTGCTGACACTTCTTCTGTGCGACTTTTTATCTGGCTGACCTTTAGTCTGACCCTTGTAAGCAACATCCTTTATGTCACCAAACAGTGGGTGCAAGGCTTCCTTCGCTTGCTTGTTGATGAAGTCCACGAGGTCATTAAACTTGGCTCTATGATCTTCTCTGTCCTGGATTCCACAGACAAAAGTCCTCCACCTTTCCCTCAGTTTGTATGGCAGCTTAGCAATAATAGCACGCATGTTGGCTGTATTGTCTAGCTCGTCCATGTACTCCATATCAGTCATAGCATTGCGGCATCCTGTTAGATAGAGCCCAAATGAATGGAGAGCCTCCCCATCATCAGATTTGATTGTTGCCCAGTTCAGAGCCTTGTTGATATACGCCACTGAAATCTTGTAGGTATTTCCGAAATGTTCCTCCAGAAGTCTTTTGGCTTCATAATATCCATGCTCAGGCTCCATATGAAGACAACTCCTGATCAGTTCCCTTGGCTGTCCACTAGTGTACTGTTCCATGTAGTACAATCTGTCTTTGCTGCTCTCTGTCTTGTCTTCTACTCCATGTTCAAATGCTCTGATGAACAGTCGATATTCCAGGGGATCTCCCTTGAACACTGGAATGCTCTGAGGTGGAAGGGTTGCCAATTTCTGTTGCTTAGTTAACATTTCAGCGACACCCTGTAAGGTCTCAGGTGACTGTAGCTTCTGCTGTCTGGGTGCATCAGGCGATGTCTGGTTAATTTGTGTCATGTCACTGATGTGCAGAGCCTTTTGTCCATTTTTGGTGAGCACAGGAGTCTTTGTTTGCTTGGGTGCCAGTACATCTCTGTTCTTGTTCGAAGCCAAATAGGAGTTCATTCCGTCACAAGGTGATGTTTTGGATGCAAGCTCTTCAAACTCGTTCAAGATCTTAATCTTAGCATCAGTTTCTGCTAAAGCAGTTTGCATCTCAAGCTCTTCCTTTTCTCTTTTGAGTTTAGCTTCCTTTTCTTCCAATATTTGTTTCTGTTTTAGAGCAGATGCTTTAACCAACAATGCAGCTCGTTCCAATTCTGTTTTGAGCCGAGTAGATGAAGCAGAGGATGACCTGTGAGAGGATCGTCCAGAAAGTGCTTTGGAACCACGCTTTGATAATGAAACAGATGCATTCGATACACTGTCTGATGGCTGCACCTCCTCATTACATTTTGCAGCTTCTGCAACACGTACACCGGCCTCTTCAATCCAACTCTTAGCTCTCTCAGCAAAATCCTTAAAAGCATCAGCCTTAGGTTCAAACCAGCTCACTTGGTCTCTGTTCATTTCCTCTTCAGAAATCACTCGGAAAAGCTCTTTAACTTTGGTGTGCAATTCACAGAACTCTCCAAACAGCTTGTTGAAATCCACCATTAACACAGTCTGAACTTCTGTGACATTATTATCATCTCCACTGTCCATTAATTGACATATCTGATTCATTTTGCCTGTTAGCTTTCCAAGTTTGGCCTTGCGTATGCTTACAGCACGCTTTAACTTTTCTTCCATTGCCTTAGGTGTGACTTTAACCTCTCTAGCATCGACAATTGTAGCTATTTCTTCCTCTTCAGCCTCCATGATTTTATGTGATAACAAGCACTGTATTCCAAAGCTTTATCATTTTCATCCACAAAGCAGCTTGTTTAACAAAAACGCCATGGACATCCAGCTGATTGATGCAAAGAGTGATGAATTTCCATTGTACTCACGACCACTTCCACGTGAATCAGATGAAATCCTTTCCTTGTGGCGTAAAAGTCCATCCATGAACATCCATACATGTGAATGAGCTGGGTTTTCTTACAAATATGTTGGGTTCAGAATCCAATAGCCTTGGCTTACTCGTGAATGTTTATATGAGTAGGAAAAAACTTCCACAGTACTCTGGTGTAAAAATTAAAAAACAAAGTCTTTAATCAACAGTTCATTATTTCTTCTTACAGGAGTATTCCAATCTAAGTCTTCCTAAACAAACAATTCTACGGTAAGAAAACCATGTGGCTCAGTCCTTAATTACTTCAGTTCCAACTTCCTCAATTCTCTTCTACTCCCGCTCTCTGCATGCGTTTTTTCATCCTTCTTAAAGCGACAGTAACCTATTTTACTACAACCAAATACAATAACAAAACACTGTCTTTTAAATGTAATTATCTTTAAAATAAACATGAATTTACATCACTTGGCTCCCACATAAGCTATCACTGCACTGTTAGCTGGCTCAGCCTTGGCAAGGTACTGAAAAGTGTCCCAGACCTGAGAGACCAGGTTCAGGATTTCTGTGTTAGGAAAGGTCATGACGTCCCAGATCTTTCAGAAAAAGACTGGGTGGCAGATCCTCGAATTTGTGACAGCACTAATGAATGAACTAAATGTCACACTGCAGTGCAAGGGCCTTTTTGTGCATGAGATGTATACTGCAGTGAAGGCTTTCATGAGGAAACTGCAGCCTCTCTCAAGACAAGTGAAGGACAACATTCTGACCCACCTGCCAACACTAAAGGAAGCCACAACACCAGGTGATCGCCTCCAAAAGTACTCAACCATGTTGGAAGCACTGCATGCAGAGTTTTCAATGTGATTTCAAGATTCCAAAACTCTTGAGGGTGAAATGCACATGGTGTCTTCTCCCTTCAACTGCAGTGTGGATGACGCAGCAAGTGACGTTCAGATGGAACTGATTGACCTGCAGTCTGACACACTTCTGGCAGAACACTTCAGGTCCGTCTCACTGCCGCACTTTTACTCCTCCCTCAAAGAGGAGAACTTTCCTCACCTGAGGAGGCATGCTCAGAGGATCCTAGTCCTCTTGGGATCTACTGATCACTGTGAACAGACATTCTCAGTGATGAAGTCCACCAAATCCAAACACAGATCCTCTATGACTGATGACCACCTCTCAGCTGTCCTTCACATTGCCCCTTCATGCCACATTGAGCCAGATTTCAATGCCCTTGTTCAAGTCCAGAACAGACTGGATTATTCTCGCTGAAGAGGTAACACGAGGTGGAAAACATTACAAGTTATTGTTTGATGTATTTCTGTAAATTTAATAAGTTGTTTGTTGTTTTTCATTATTTGTGGAGATTAACAAGTTGAAAATGAATTGCATTGATTCAATAACTGTTTCTGTTTTCTTATTTGACCCACACACTACAATTTCACATAACCTAATATAAATAACTACAGAGTGCTTAACGCTTCTGATCATCAGTACCAGCTCCTTAAAGGTGCATTCAGGAGTTTTTCAACTTTAAAAATACTTATTTTCCACCATAAATATGTTACAAATATTCAATGATGTGTACAATGTGCCCTGACATGTTCATTGCTAGTACCGCTAACAGCGTTAAATTGTCACTTGAAAGTTGCAGTGCCGGTCCGGCTCCAGAATTTTTCTGGGGAGAATTTGAGATGATGTGACGTAATGCGCCTCCCGCTGGACTGATATCCTTAGCTTTTGTGTTGTCCACCACTCTGCCAGATGCTTAGTGAGCAACAACTGAGAATCCTTGTATCATTCGTTCAATTGATATCAATTGATATTCAATTAAGAATCAAAAAATTATTGAAAAATGAGTCGTTTTTCCTTTTTTTATTTTTAAAATAAAAACAAATAAATGAAAATTGGTTTGTTTTTCAATATCCCGTTTGTTAAGACAGATCAAATAAAGGAAAGTTGAAATACGGCCACAGAGCAGACTTTAATGTGATTTTTCAATTTCTTCAAGCTCCGTGACCCGGAACTTCTATCGTCTGTGTTTTGGTTTTTGCCGGCGGGAAACGTGGGCGGGTCACGTCAACCTGTAGTCCAGCACACACTACAGAAGGATCAGGCCGAACTTTGCCCCGATCTTCTCCTCCCTACCAAAGACAAGGTCCGGGAGTATGCTAATGAGTTCGGGTCCGATCTTCGTGTAGTGTGCGGTGTGTTCAGAGTAGGGCTGTCGCGGTAAACCGGTATTGACGATAATCGTGATATTAAAAAATGAACTTTCAATATCGTGTTCAAAATGCGCACATGATAATATCGCATAGAGAATGTAGTGCCACTTGAAACGTGTTGAAGTGTATTTTCAAAATCCACTTCTGTTCTTCCGCCCTGCTTCTCTCTCTCCTGCAGCACTCCAGCCTCTCCCCCTCCCCTCTCATATAAACACAGCAGAGCAGCGGTAGCCGCACGGCTGCTAGCTAGCGCGGCTCCCAGTTAGCGAGCGTCACGAGTGGACTAAACATGTCGGCGGTGGCCGACAACGACAGCGAGACGCTCTATCCTCACCCGAAAAAAGTGAAGTCGGTGGTGTGGGAGTTTTTTGGGTTCCTAAAAGTGGAAGCGGACAAGTTTGACGACACGCAAATTTGCAAGAAATGTCGAGCTTCATAAAAATCTGCCATAAGCAGAGAATGGAAACAGAAAAATAAAAATATCCCGTGATTGTTCAGTAGACATATGACTTGTCATTCTTCAGTTACATACAAATGCTTTGTCTCTGCTATCCACAAATGATTTTGTTAATCTTGTAATTATAAGCAGATTTTGCACCCATCCGGGTAGTAGTGGGGCCCCATTAGGTAGGTTCCAGACGTGTCATTGTAATGTATGCGGTGGGTTTCAAGTTGTGTCGCTGATATCCGCCGTCTGTCGGGGCCCCCTTCAGCTCGGGGCCCCAGCCAGTAGCGGCGCCTCTGACTGGAGAGAAGCAGCTGCTGCTCATTCCGCCTCGGATTTAAACTAACAAACAAACAAACAAAAATTCTCGGCAGTGTGGTGGTGGGACAGGATTTCAACCCAAGAGGGTCCGCGTGGGTTTTCATAACCCACCAACCCTACGTAAATTAAGCCTCTGCGTGTGGATCCTCTGTTAATCAGTTCATCAGGTTTTAATTAGTTGAGAGTAACTACACTTTTGGTATGCAGTTGTACAGTTACTGTTCTCATATTGTTTCAACACCTTATTTGACAGGTGTTCTGAATGTAATTCATCTGGGAAAAGAGAGAAAACAAACAAAAATAAAATTAAAGATGAATCTGAATGTACCATTATTAGTTAATTTTTTGCTGATATCGTGATAATATCGTTATCGTGATATTTTTTGATCATGATTATCGTGAAGAGAAAATTTGATATCGTGACAGCCCTAGTTCAGAGAGATTTTTTCCAGTCGGAGCCTCTCGGGAGGCATCGGAAGGGGAGATCGTAGATAATGAACATGTTTAATATTTCTGATCGCAAATCCTGTGGTGCGTGGTGCTCTGAGAGGCGCTGATCAGCTCCAAGCTGACCTGTCCACAACCTCGAAATAAAGCTCCCTGATTGGCTGGTGCTGCTGCTTAAAAAAAAAAAAAAAAACCCCTCTCTGCTGTCAGAGATGGAGACATATGTGAAATATATTCACTATATGACAGTGAAAGAGAAAAGTCAGAACTCATAAACTCATAAAATTATAGAATTACCATAATCCTCAGTGCTATTGGACGCTATAAATGAAATATGTAGCAATTAATCTGACAGTATTTGTTACGGTTTACAGATTG
This sequence comes from Salarias fasciatus, assembly GCF_902148845.1. Classification (NCBI taxonomy): domain Eukaryota; kingdom Metazoa; phylum Chordata; class Actinopteri; order Blenniiformes; family Blenniidae; genus Salarias; species Salarias fasciatus. The sequence continues at coordinate 33,327,550 of NC_043746.1, read as the reverse complement.
TTTATGGTTGCCTTTAAAAACTGTGCACTCTTTGGCTTTACTTGACTTAGGATTCACTACTGTATAGCATTTACCTGCATACGCTCATGTGTGCAAATGTGAGCATGTGGAGGAACTACACAACACTGCACTTACACAAGCTATGCACATGCACTTCCACGTAGGAATGCAGGTGCATGCGTCTAGTATATTACACCTAAGCACTGATGCACATGCCCACACACACCGTGGGCATGTGCATGTACTCTGATATCATTATTGTATCTTTATGGTTGTCTTTTCACATATTTGCTTCTTTATTTTCCTCCTTGTCACAAAAGTTGACATGTAAATAGCCGACAATGCAGCTATGAATGTGAAAGTGGAAATAGGGATAAGCTCCAATGAGTATCTACTTCTGCGTCTCCTTTTGAGCCTTGTATGACTACATCATGTCTTTTTATTTTTTTATTTTGTTAATTTGTTGCTTGATTGTTCAACATATGCTCAAATAAACTAAACTGAACTGAACATAATTTCTTTACCAAACTGACCCCTGGAGTCATGATGGTCGAGGGTCTTTCTCTGGGAACCACAGTGGTGCCATTTTAGTTTTTGCTGTTGTAAATCCACTTGTTGTCTGTTGTGTTCACACTCAGGTCATGTTTATGACATTTGTAATTGTCTAAATAAAAACCAGTTCATATTTATCTGACTGCTTGTATTCATGAATGGGAAAAGTTAGCAATTAGAAAGAAAACAGACTTCATCATGGAATGGAACGGTGAGACCAGTGATGATGCTCATCTCCAGTGTCTGGGCTACTGGAGTGTTGGAAGGTGAACAAACCACCGTCATGACAGCCTGTCTGCAAGTACAGTTCAAAAAACAAGTGAAGCTCCTTGAAGACTGTGGTCACCTCTGATGATACACTCCTGCTACTGCTGACCTGCTGACATCTCCGTCTGGAAAACACAGACCGTGAAGGAGGTTCAGCTGTGTGTGTGTGTGTGTGTGTGTGTGTGTGTGTGTGTGTGTGTGTGTGTGTGTGTGTGTGTGTACTGTCTCCCATCAGGAAGATGTAAACTGGTCTCTATGAAGAGTTCGCTAAGAGACTGCCTCACACTGACCTTCTGAAGGTTACAGCCACAAGAAAAGAACCACCAATGTGACATCTGGAGCTAGAGTTCAGATTTTGGGAGTCTCCAAACTACCAAGACATGCATGTCCTGAACTTCGCCCTTTGAAGAACCGAATGAATGGACTTAATGCAGTGAAACAAACAGGTGTGAGGAGAATGAAACAAACAAACCTCCACAGTCCACAACGATATACTGTGTTCCTGGAGACTGATCCAGACTGACTTCTCCCTGGTTTTCTGCTATGAAGCCATCAGCTGGGAGCTTCCTGCACCACACTGAGGCTGCCTCTGTTTCCAGTGCGATGACCAGCCGGTCCTCCTTCCCTGCAGTCACAATCCCAGCCTGCAGAAGGAGGAGAGGAAGCATTTGTTCCTGTCCTCATGACCTCATGACACAGAGCATGTCTGGAGCTCCCTCCTGGTCGTTGTTACCTGAGTGGCAGCTCTCCTCATGAACTGCTTGGCTGAAGGACCCCAGATGGCAGGAACAGTCAGCACCCAGCAGAAGTCTGATTGGTTGAACACTCTCCCAGACATGTTGTTGATGGTTTTCAGAGCGTCGTCCTTCATGTATCTCAGGGCCTCTGTGAAAACTTTCAGGGCCTTCATCGGTTTGCCGTTGGCTGCTGGAATGGTCACATCGTCGTCCAGTTTCTGCAGAGGCGTCCAAACATTTGATTAAAGTTTAGATTTATTTATATAATGTTTCAGATTTTAATGTAGAAATGGTTAAAGTCATGAGAAACCACAATTAAAGACTGTCTTTTAGCCACTGTGCCATGAATATAATGAATTGATGTTAATTATGTAAATTGATGATGCTAACACACCAACAAGACAAAGCAGCTTTTCCAAGAACCACAGTGACACAGCAAACCTGAAGACCTGACTCCTCCCACCTCCTCTCAGACTCCTCGCCCCTCCCACATCTCCTATATCCTGTTCCTACACTCTGTGATGAACTCCTCTCACCACCTCTGAGACTCCTCCCCCTCCCTCAAGACTCCTCCCACCTCATGAAACTTCTTTCTCTTCCTGTGAGACTCGTCCCACCCCCTCACTGACTCCTCTTGTCACTTTGATTACTCCTCCCACCCTTCCTCAAACTCCTCCTCCTCTGAGACGCTCTCACTTCCTGGAAGACTCCTCCCTCCTCTAAATCAACTCCACCTCAAAGATTCCTCCCACCTCCTCTGAGACTCTTTAAAGACTCCTATCAAGTCCTCAGACACCTCCCTCTTCCTCTTCCTAAAGACTTCTCCCTCATCAGAACCTCCTCCCATATCCACCCCCACAACTCATATTTCCTCAGAAAACTCTCCTCCATCCTCACTGACTCCTCCCACCAACTTATTGACCCCGCCCACTAACTTTCACTCTCCTCTCACCTCCTCAGAGATTCCTCACAGATCCTCCCCACCTCAAAGACTCCGCCCATCTCCTAAGACTCCTCCCACCCCCTCAGCAACAGACTCAGCAGCAGAGACAGACGCCTCATGCTCCGTGACACAGATCAATGTTCAGGACTCACTCTGCCGTAGAGCGACATCTTGAAGCTTTGGAAGAAGAACTTGTGTTGAGCCTCCTCCCCCCTCATCTTGTGATAATCCCTCTGGGCTTCATAACCAAAGGACATGAATCCTTCATGCTCATCAAAAAGGATGCAGGTGGGAGTCTTCACCGTCCTCTGCCCCACCTCTTCCCCCCAGTACTTGACGTAGGGGTCGATCTCTGCCTCTCTGGCCGTCAGGCTGAAGGCGTAGCCGCTGTACGCCGTGCCGAAGTCGATGGCGATGATGAAAGACTCACTCATGATGGAAGATCTGCTGCAGCTGGACGGCTGTGCAGAGGCTTATAAAGGAAGCCGGTGGGAGGGACTGGCAGGTTCCTGCCCCCTGAGGTGGGTTCTGCTCCACTTCAGTGCAGATTTCTTGTAGAGCTGCCGTCACACAGAACAGGATGAACCACTACAGGAGCAGGTACACTTCTTCACCTCCTTCAGCACTTCTTCATGTCTCCACCTTTCTGTCCTCATGTCTCCACCTCAGGGATCCTCCTGGACCTCTGTTCGAGACCAGATAAGGAGTTCAACTGTTACTCAGCCTCACACTTGCTGGATCAGCAGTGATTACTGACAACAGACTAGATGAACACTGGTCATATACTGAGTTTATCTACTGACTATATTCTGACGACTGACTGTTTAAACATCCTGAACATAATTCAGAGCAACAGTGGAAGGATCCAAGCTTAAACGAGAGCAGACGGAGGGCTAATAGTTGTAGTAGTAACAGTAGGATTACTAATACCCCTTTCCCACTGAAACTAGTGGGAAACTAGCGGGTCGACCATAGGCGTCGGTTTTGGGGGGGAAATGTGTCTCCCCCACTTTTTGCCAAGGCTTTTTTTTCTTCTCCACCACACACAAATCCTTCACGTGTAGCCATTGTAACCATTGTCATTGCCATTGTCCGGTTATTTTCAGTAGTACAGAACATTACGACGCTCCTGAACGCACCATCCGCTGGTTACAGATACAAACAGACTCACAACGATAAAAAAAAGAAGTGCGGCTGCTGTAAATGTGCATCTGTGCAGAGTTGAAGCTCAGACCCAGTGAGCTCTATTTTCTGCAACACGGGTGGTGAGTTTGAAAACTTGTTTGCATGTTTAACCCTGTGATTATGCCATGTTATAAATATATGCAGGAAGCTGTAGTTTGTTTGAAAAGTGAAGAACTTCACTCTCAACATATTAACACCAACATTTAGGGGCTGTTTGTCCTCATTCTAGTAGAACCTCAGCTGACATTCATCCAGTAATATACTTATCGGCCCTGGGGAGCACCACATGCTGCTTTTGAAATGCGAGTTTCATTGAAAGAGGTGAATAGGGATGAATCTTATATTTTTATATTCTAACTATAATGAAGAATGCATCGTTCGAATGATCGTTTCATTCATTAAGGCAGCACAGTTTAGTTTAAGTTAGGTTTAAATGTGCACACTTTAGTGCAGACTTTTTTTTATATATACGTAGAGAGGCCTGCCCCTTGGTTCACAGCTCACTCGACATTTAACTCTGAACATAGACAGAGCTAGGCAGAGCTAAACAGACTCAAACTGTCATTTCATCCCCAACAGAACTGTAATTGTGAGGACTGGAAGTCCTACAGGTCCAGATTTGTAGGCTACAAGGGAACATCTTCATTTTTAAAAGTGCCCAAAAACATTGTCCTGCCATTCTGAAGTGCTAATGAAGACATGACATCTGTCCTTCTTGTCTGTCCTCCCAGCTTGTCTCTGTGGACGTGGCAGACTGCCACACTGCTGAGCCTCTCCTGGGATATCGTGGAGCGGAGCCTTGTTTTCAGACGCTGCAGAAAGACGCAGATTATCTCAATATTTCATAAGAATCTTTCACTTGGTGATACAAGCACCAAAATTGGCACAAATGGCGTTCAGAACATACATTTTAAGAAAAGTAGCCATCAGAAAATTCAAGATGGCTGCCAGTTTTCAAGATGGCTGCCAAAGCAAACCTGACAAATTGCAATTTTTGAAGAGGAACTCCAATTAACACAGTTTCTTTATGGTCCAAATATAAAATGAATGTATTTTCATATAATAAAGCCAATGACGCCTTGAAAATTTCAATATGGCCACCATTTTTCAAAATGGCGGCTTATAGATGACTGTATACATCGATGTTTTTCACCAAAACCTTGCACGTTTCTAAGCTCTGTGGTGAAAAAGTTTACATGTCCACTCCTAATTATTTGTTATTAAAGCTTTTGGCTTGTGATACCGGAAGAGAGTGAATTTAAAGCACAACCAGCACAATATTACTATTACCATTATTATTATTAGCATATATTTTGATGTACAGACCATCAAAATGTCATTACTTTGTCAATATTTAGTGCAAATACTGTTTCATACTGGAATGAATGGCGGCCATCTTGATAAAAGGCAGCCATTTTGTTTTTGAAGTTGGCTAACATGCTTTTCTGAAAGAGGTTCTGGAGCACCTGTGTGCCAATTTTGGTGCTTGTGTCACCAAGTGAAGATTGTTTCAGCAATCTGCCCCACGACACAGGAGCAGGTGACAGAGAGAGGTCATATAGGCAGGCAGAGCGGCAGACCCCAGACCCCCTTCAGATGGACCCAGGGAGACTGAGACTGCCCGCTGCCTGCCTGCAAAGAATTAATACCTGTCCATTATCCTAGAGCGGGTTCCATCTGTCCATCAGCTATGGAACTAGTTGGTTTGTTTGTGAGTTTCATCTTTGGTTGGTTTGTCAGTTTGGTCTTTGATTGGTTGGTTGGTTTGTTCTTTTATTGGTTAGTTGGTTTGGTCTTTGGTTGTTGTTTTATTTTCTTTTTAGTTGGTTGGTTGTTTAGTTGTTCTTGGGTTTGTCAGTTGTGGTTGGGGGGTTGTTGGTTGGTTGGTCCATTAGGGGTTGTGCTCTGAGTTGATGGAGCCACAGTATGTTTCACTGTCTGAGGGGGAAGTGAAGCACTGGGTTCAAATGACTGCTGGTCTGTCTGATGTTGAGCCTTCTGATGCCCACAGAGCTGCTCTGAAGGAGAGTCAAGAAGAACTGAAGTCCTTCAAAGACAGGTGCTGTCATTCTTCTGATGTGTAGACAGGTAGATAGAGGTGTGTGTGGCAGTCTGAGGACAGGGTGTGTGGGACATCACTCTGTCCTCGAAGACTGCAGACCTGGAGAGCCTGAACAGCCCTGTGAGCACCACCAGACTCCAAGAGATGGAGGAAGAACTGATTCAGCAGGTTCCCAAAGTCAAGAAGTATCTGAGATCTGCAGGTTCTGCAAATGTTAATAATGTGGAAGCTGAGATTCAGGTAGTGAATGGTCCGATGTTAAGCTGTCAAGAGCCATGAGGCCTCCACGGATTCTTCTGACTGATGTTTCACTGTGACTGTTACAGAAACACTTTGAAGCAGCAGCCAGAAACATGGAGGAGAAGAAGCGTCAGATCCAGCAGCTGTTTGATCTGAGTCCTCTCAGCTCAGGATCTGTGTCTGAGAAGGTGAGGTCCTCACAGAATCACATGTGAAGGTGTGTGAAGTTAGTACAGTATTGGTGAGAGCATGTTCTCTCTGTTCCAGGTGACTCAGTACAGACAGTTATGTCTTCAGAACCTTCAGCTGGCCGTGTTCCACTGCAGGAAGGAAGCTGCTTCTCAGGTGAGTTCCTCACAGCTCAGCACCTTCTCAGTCTCTCATGGGTTTCTCTCACTGTCCTCCTTCTGCTCCACAGCAGCCTCACTCTGAGTTCAGGGTGGAGAGCTCTCTCTCTTTTCACGACCCAACGTGAAAAACATGTCACACTGCCGCTCCCGGCACGACCACGGGCTGCTACGTCAGTTAGGTCGAGCCAAATACATTTGGTGTGAGCACAGCCAGAGCTCTACCTGACCAGAGACCAATACCCCTCTCCCACTGCAACTAGCGGGTCGACCCGTGTCTGCGACCCGCTAACTATCGCCTTATTAGACGCCTTTCCCACCGCCTGCAGACCCGCGTCTCACCTCCTGCTGGCGAGCCACGTCGCTGCATTTTCCCACACTGATGGTGTCCCACGTTGATGACATCATCAGCGTGATGGAGCAAAACGAAAGTAAACGATGCAGCAGAAAACAGAAAAAGTATAAACAAAGGTGAGGCAGGCGGACTTTCCACTGAACTGCTGATAACATTCCGACAGATAAGATCAGAACAGATAAGGACGGTGTAGAATGACGGAGGGAAGGTTTTCTGTGTCATTGCTCCTTTCATTAACATCTTCACGTCACGGTGCGAGGTGGAAGGACCCACGCGCAGGCAGCCAGGCGGAGTACAATAAGTCCTTGATTTCCATAAGAACTCAGGAAACTCAGGAACACAGCTGGTGCAGGCCAGAACACACGAACACACAGACAGACCCACAAGGAGGCGACACGACACGCCAGGAGAGCAAGACTTAAATAGGGGGAGAACACAGGTGCCACACATTAGGGTGGTAATGAGTCAGGAGAACATGAGGGCAGGTGACTTGACAGGAGAACAAGAGGGCAGACAAACACCAAACAGGACCCAAGCGCCCCCACATGGCCGCAGGGGCACAGGGCGTGACGCTTCAACCAGCAGACAAGCACAGTGTACCTACATGATCCACGGGACGCTTCCTAGTTCCCCTGACAAAACCTTCACCATTCCCTCTCTGAGTCTCTGATGGAGTGTGTGGGGGTCGTGACCTCCACAGGACCGGACGAAACTGACTCTGAGGTGGCAGCCCCTACAGCCCCGGATCACACTCAGATCATGCTGGCAGTGTGTGAGGGAGGGGCTGCAGCGACAGCTCAGATCAGAGATGATGGTGGTTTTGTCAGCACAGCTCCTCGGGTGTGTTGATGAGGAATGACCTTGGAATGACACGTGACTTGTCGACACATTCCTTTATCACAGTAGCTGGAGTCACCAAGGCTCTTTCCTGGTCCAGCTTGGTGAAGACTGGCTCGCCAGGTCGAACTGCTGGAAGACGTCTGGATTTCTGATCAATGCTGTAAAAGAACACCTGTTCTGCTTTTCACCAACGTCCCTCAGTTTAATGGTCAATCTGATAGTTTAATGGTCAGTTCCTTAGTTTAACGGTCAATCAGGCTCCTTCCTCTCAGAACTGAACTGTCCGTCAGTAACAACTTTTCCTGTTCTGTCCAAGACGCTCAGCGTTTAAATCTTCTTTCCACTGATACAGAAGTTGAGAATCTCAATGTCGATGGGACGCATCTCAACTTGAGATGCGTCCCATCGACTGATGTTGGAGCATGAAGGAATCGTTCGTCGGTGGCTAACAGCTAAGCTAACAGCTGACTGAGACGTTTAGCAGCAGGATGCTTTTACGAAGTGTCCCTGAACGCAGCACGGTGCTGGGTGGAGCTGCGGCTCAGGTTAACTGACGCAGAGGGTTTGTTTTGAAGGCGGTTTTGGAGGAGCTGGTCCTGACAGGTTAATGGACGGTGTTACTGCCTCTGTGAAGCAGGAGCCTCAGATTCTTAAAATCATCTTGCGGGCCAGACATTATCGTTCGGGCCGCCAGTTGCCGACCACTGGAATAGATGAGTGTGGCATTGTTCCCTGTTTGCTTTCCCTCCTCTGATGTTCTGCATCAGTGTTTCTCAGTCCTGCGTGTTTTCTGCTCACTGGACTCAAATCCAGGACTGTTGAGCTGATGATCAGCTCTGGAACACACAGGACTGGGAGCACAGCGTGGACAGTCCCCTTTCCTGTGGACGGAGCCACAGCCTTCATGTCTTCCATTGATTCTTTACAAATGTATGTATTGATGTTGTATATTCAAAGTACTGACACTATTCACTTCAAATGTAGTGTCAGCCACAGTTTAGGAGCCCTGATGTACACCACAATAATCATTTTCTTGTTGTCAGAGTTCCTCTTGTGTTTTTGTGAAGTTAAACCTGGACAGCTTCACTTTAGTTTGATCAATAAACTCTTGAACTTTGATCACTCAAGTACGAGTCTGCTTCTGGGTCCCAAACCTGATCGTGTGTGTGTGTGTGTTCTACATGCCCCATGTTTTCTTTGTTTGAAGTCATTCCCATGATGCACAGCATAAATTCACTCCATTTTCAGTGTCAACACAGCATTCATACAGTTCAATTTAGCATTCCCAAGAACTGACTGGGGAAAACACAACTGTTTAAGGGAGACTGGGAAAGAAACAGGAAGGATCCAGTAGAACCACACTCAGGAGACTTTCTGTAGAACCATGTTACCTTACATACGACACATGTTCTGCTTATGGGCCCAGAAACAGTTAGAATCCACTATGTTACGGTTCTAAAAGATGAGACCAAGGACTGAATGTGGAGAGTGACACGAGTCACTGGTACGTGACAGAACAGTGTGGAATAACTGGTGACCCAGAAAGAAGCAGAGTCCTCAGAGTTAGCTGTGGATAAAGCCAGTGTAGTGACATGCAGTGAGGCTGAAGCCCTGACAGGAAGTAGCAGTGAACAAAATAAGAGCTGCTCAGGCCAACACAATGAAGTCTCATCAAAAAGGACGAGACAGCAGGAGATGTGGCTTTAAACAGAACAAAGACGTCCTGCCAGAGGCAGAGAGAGAGAGAGAGAGGACCAGCTCACACAGATGGAGAGAACAGAAGAGAGATGGAACCAGCAGACCCAGTCTGAGGAAGGGAAGTGGAGAAAGTCCAAGAATAAAGGACAAACTGGACACTGCAGACTGGAATACAAAGTCATTCAAAGCATTTCAAGCACTCAGTGTTGGAGGCAGATTTGGAACATCCGGTAGCAAAAACCGAGCGAGTGGAGGAGAAATCACTGACCTGTGAGAATAAAGGACAGAGAGGAGGTTCCAGCAAGACTGGGAGGAGCCAGCTGAGTGAAGGTAGACTTAGTCAAGAGAAGGCATGAGGTCGGACAGGAAGAGGACATTCTGAAGGATTTAAATGATGTTTCTGATAGATTAGGATCTTCACCAGTTCAGCACCACACAGACCAACCACACTGTTCATGAAGCCAGAAGGGTCCAGCAGCATGCAGAGGAGAGCAGTGGAGGAGCTGCAGTGACAGTTCAGTCAATACGGTGCTGCAGCAAGAGTTCTCACAAGAACCAGTAGGAGAGATCATATCACCCCAATATTAGCTTCTCTTCACTGGCTTCCTGTTAAATGTAGAATAGAATTCAAAATCCTCCTCCTAACCTATAAAACGATAACAGGCCACACGTTGCTTGAACCCTTGCTCGTTGTCCTGTCAGGGTGGATCAGGTGTGACTTGATTGTTCAGGATATTCAAACTGTATGGTATCCATCATGGCTGAACGTCACCAGCCTAGGACAAGGACACTATCCTTCGTTTCCCACCCTGTTGGTTTAGTCTGCTTTACTTTTGACCTTTAGTCAACCCAGGTTTGAACAAGTTAATGATAAACTCATGGCGCTGTCCATGGTGCTGAAATAGCACAAACTGTGCTGCACATCTATCATAATCCACACTTTGTGCTTTCCTCATGATTAAAGCCACTGATTGATCAGCCGTGTCATTACAGGTCGTCACTGCACAGCGTCTAATGTCAGATTTACTTTGTTTATAAGAATATCTGGCCGTTTACGAAGCAAATTGAGTCTCTTTGTTGGTCTATGCTTCTATTTCGTATTTTAATGGTTCGAAATGTGAGACTTCCTTTTTATTGTGGAAGCTAAAGCCGTTCATTCAGTCCCTTTATGCCAGCGGCGAAATACAGCTCAGATCAGATCCTTAATGTGAATTGTTAGCAAGTGAAATAGCCAATAGGCTAGGATCTCACTACAAGTCCCCGCCCCCTCTGCAGTGTGGCACTGGCTCCACCTGGGTGATCCCTGTACTGTACTGTTGGTGAATCCCAATGCACCACTGGAGGGAGTTGGTCTGTCGAAGGCACAGTTGCTTCTGGGACGATGGTTGAAAGGAAAACTTCAATGTCCACCACACGGCTGAGTCTAGGTGGAAGAGTTTAGGTGTGCAGGCAGCTGAAACAAAAGCAGCATCAGAGAGCAAGAGAAAAGGCTTTGTGAAGAAAAGTAAAGATGTAATGTATTAAGGTTTGTGCCTCACAGGCTGCCGTAGTGTGGAGTACAGCAGTGCGGAAGTGTGTGATGTTTGTGTTGGAGGAAGACAGAGCGTTAACGACAGCCTGTTGGGAATGGAACCAGCCAAGTAAAGTAGATGTTTCACTCCAGAAGCTTTGATATGTTCCTGCATTAAATGTTGTATAGAGGATTTTCCATGGAGAGAGAAATCCAGTGACAGTTAGTCCTTTTTGAAGTGCTGTCATGCATGACCCACACCCCTCCTCCCCTGCTCTCTCCGGAGGAACGCCTCCTCCTGACGCAGAAAGTAGCATGTAGCAACTTAGCATCACAGCGCTAACACATAGCTACCAACGTGTCCTTTTGAACAACACAAAACAGCGAATCTGAGTAAAATCCTGCACTTGCGCTCTCAGCTGATCTGTGTGGCTGCAGCCTGCAGGCTAAACAAACCCCCCGCCCCCCCGCCCCCCCCCTCCTCTCACTCTCCGGACTGTTTCATACAAGTCTTGTTTTAAGATTAAAACATACATTTTCGCCAAATGGCAGCACGTTGCAGCGATGATTAAGAAAAACTGTCTCAAGTCTACAGGTGAAAAGGTGTTGATAGCAGCAGCAGAGCCTGGCATGGGGGGAGCGCGTGGGGGAGGCAGGGACAGTAGGAGCATGACAGTTACGTCATGTAGAGAGTAGAGAGGTTACGCTACAAATGTAGAGAGGTTGATTGACACGTTAGAAAACCAATAGATAATGAGGCTACCTCGTTATTGACTGGCTAAAGTAATGTTGGTTTTACAAGCTCCAGAGTTGATTAATGTTTATGATTTTTTTTTGATCACGATAAAAACAAGGCTGCTACAGCTTAATAACGCCATTTTTTAGCTTTAATTCATTTTTGTTAGTTATAAAGATCTTCTATACAACCTTTAAATGAAAGTGTTCATATGTGTTTGATTCTTAACACTCTCCACCTGTGTGCTCATGCACACCTGGAAATCAACTGAATAATAAATAATACATGTTGATTATCTTTCTATTCATTTCTTGTTTATCAAATCCTGTGGTGTTCTTTAGACAGTGTTACTAGATTTTATTTGAGGTTCATAATAAGCCTCCATCAGTGCTGTGGGTGTGATGTTCAGTGTTTCTCTGCATTGAATCTGGGTTTCCTCCCTGCAGTGAAGAGAATTATCACACCTCACAGTAAATAAGATCTCACAGCTGTCAGATGAATCCAGACACCAGGAACTGAAGGATGCTTGTTTCCATGTGACATGAAGGAGCAGCGACACACACACACACACACACGCACAGTCTCGTATTTCTATCCTTGTGGGGACCGTCCATTGACTCCCATTCATATCTAGCCCCTAACCCTGACCCTTACCCTAACCCTAACCCACACCACAACAAAGCCTAACCCTAAAGAAATGTTTTTGCACTTTTACTTTTTTCAGTAACAACAACATGGTCAAGAAAACACTGTTTCTCCTACTTAGGACCGGAAAAAGGTCCCCACAAGGCACGTCGTTTCACGTTTTGCTATCCTTGTGGGGACATTTGGCCCCAACAAGGATAGAAATACGAGAACACACACACACACACACACACACACACACACACACACACACACACACACACACACACACACACACACACACACACACACACACTCTGATCCTACTGCAGCAGTCACTCCTGTCCTCTGAGCCTCAGCTGGAGTGTGCGGTGGGACTCGGTTCCTCTGGAGACACCAGGTCCAGGGTTCCTGACTGATGGTTCTGTTTGCTGACTCAGCAGGATCCAGGTCCGTGTTCACCAGCTCCAAACCCGACACCAGCAGACCCAACTGGCTGCGAGTGGGCCTGGCCTTCGGGGCGTCGGCCTTCCTCTGGGCTCTGGTGAGCACACACACCCGACGCACACTCAACACACACCTGACACACAACTGACACACACCCAACACAAACACCTTCCCTTTTCTCTGAAGAGTGTTTCACGTCGACACGACCATGATTTCAGGTGACAACACAAAACCTTCGTTGAGTTTCGGGTGTCGTCTGACACAACGGAGCTCACAGCCGTAACAATTCCATATCAGTGTGTGCTGCTCTAACTCCTCTTCCTCCTCCTCATCTTCCTCTTCCTCCTCCTCCTCGTCTTCCTCTTCCTCCTCCTCGTCTTCCTCTTCCTCCTCCTCTTCATCCTCTTCCTCCCGCAGCTCTTCAAGCAGCACAGCTCGGACGTGCGCGAGTACAAAGCGAGGAACGGCCTGGAGTGAAGCAGGGAGAACATGCAGCCGGCCGGGGGACGTCCTGTGGACGGAGGCGGGCAGCAGGACGTCCCTCCAGAGAGCTGTCAGTGTGTCGTATTTAAGAAGCGGTGTTGGATGCACGCTGGAGGATGAGTGTGAGAACTGTACTGAAAATAAAGCGTCGCTGTTTGATGAGTTCTCAGTGGATTTGTTCTGATTAGCATTAGCATTAGCATTAGCGATAGCCCACTCAGGTTGATTTCGGTGAGCAGCAGCCTCACTTCACTCCACACTTGATTCTACTGATCCTCTGAAGACTAAACCAAAACCCGAGAGCGTGAAAGGAATCAGCAGGAAGCCTGGAGACGAAGAGACAGAGCGGCGTAACGATCCTGTCTGGTCAGCCTGCTGCTGGGAGGACGGAGGATCTGTGAAGAGACACACACACTTTTATTCACACTATTTCAGAGAAGTGGAGCTTCTATTTACACAGAAATAAACAGCTGTTATTCCTGAAGTGAACGCTGGGGGGCGCACCAGCCTAACAGTCCAGAGAGCAGGACAGGCCTCAGAAGAAGATTGATCAATTATCAGATAGAAAACGCTGAACACGTCTGAACTCGGGCTGGTTTTTCAGTTTTACATCTAATCTGTTGACTTTGACTGTTTGTTTAAAACTTAAATTTGTAAATCTGAAAATCACTGATCAATAATTAAAATCACTTTTATTTTGGAGGTAATAAATTATCTGGATCTGTAATGTTAAAGAAATCTCTGTTTATGGATCAAACCATTTATTTTTACGCAACTCTCTTATTTGTTCATCAATAAACTCTTTAAATCACATCCAGGCAGGTCAAGGTTTGTTGACCAAAGTCAAACGGGCACGCACACTTTTCAACAAATAAAATGTTCTCTCAAACTGCAGACTGTTTTCCTCCAGAAGTGAGATGAAGTGAGACTAAAGTGTTCAGAGTCACTTTCAGCTCTGATGTCTTCATGTCTTCATCCCGGGGTTTATTCTGATCTGGTTTGTGGGGACGGAGGACTGATCCCTGGACTGATGAAATGCTTGAGGTTTCCAGGATGAAGAGTGAAAACTAAATCTGCTCCATGTTGGATTTGACCTTCCTCCAGTCACCAGGGTGTATGCAGGCCGATCAGTGCCACAGCCTCCAACGGCAGGAAACGCTGTACTCGTTCTTAACTCATCATGATTTTATTTTGAAAATCGTAAAGGAGAGTGTTTTTCTTTGTGCTGATTGCTGACATGGCTGAATAAACTGAATTTGTAATCAGTCTGATCATTTAACACGTGGAAGTGAAGAGAATGATGTGAGGAGCTGAAGACATTCACTGAGAAGTGGTGTAAAGAATCAGTGTTTCACAAACTGCTCAGAAATATTTAGCATCAACTGGAAGAACAAGAAAAGATGATGGTTTGAACTTCATTTACTGAATCCTGAATTATTTGTAAAAAAAAAAAAAACAAACAAAAAACAAAAAAAACCGCAAACTTAAAAACTGGCCTGCAGTGGGCTACAGCACTGACAGCGTAACACATTTTAGAAAGATGTAGTTTCCACGTGACGTGAGAGCTTTTCATGGTCGTTTTGTGAACCCTTCTTCTTCTTCTTTGTAGAGTTTTACGGCGGTTGGCAACCAACTTAGGAGCATTACCGCCACCTACCGTACCGGAGTATGGGTCAGACTGGGCTCACAATCTAGTTCAAAGAAAAAAAAAAAAAAATTAATCAAAACTACACCCTACTATAAACCCCAGTCTCCTTTAAAAAGGATACCAGTTCCCCCACCTGACCTCCACTTCCACAGCCCAGTATGCTCCTAAGAGAGAACACCTTCACCTCTCTTCTCTCCAGCCTGCTCCTCAAGGCTTCCCGCTCCACACTGTAGCCTCCACACCTCAGCAACACCTCAGCCTCCTCCTGACACACCTCACACAGCCCTGTCCCGTGTTTCCCCATCATTTGCAGCGTTTTGTTCAAAGCACAATGCCCAAGTCGCAGCCTTGTAATGACCACTTCATCCCTTCTGCTACCTCTCTGAGCCCTGAAACCATTCACATCCTTCTTAATGTGGTGCAGATGCCTTCCCTTAGCCCCAGCATCCCATCGCTTCTGCCACTCCTTATTGATCTTTCCCCACACAACACTCTTTGCCTCAGACTTGCTACTATTGATGCTCATGTCTATAGATCTTTTACTTAAAGCTAACTTTGCCATTTTATCAACCGTCTCATTACCGCTAATTCCCATGTGAGCTGGTACCCACAGAAAATTAACCTGGCTACCACATTGAGTTAGCGTGGATACACACAGCAAAATATCAAATAACATGCCTGGTCTGGTTTTTGAGTAAAAGGACTGTAGGCTTGAAAGAACGGAGGATGAATCAGAGCACAGCAGCACCCGTATCAGTTTTGCTGTCTCTGCCCACTTTAGAGCTACCAAAATGGCCGCCATCTCCACAGTGTACACCCCGAGGGCATCAGAGGTCCGTCTATTAATACTTATGTTCCTGGAAGGGACGGTCACTCCAAATCCTGTTTTATTGGTATCTGGGCTTTTTGCCCCATCTGTGAATATATGAACGAAGGTAACATACTGCTGCTGGACATGGAAATGAAACGCTGCAACAAGATCAGTTTTCCCTTTTGTCTTCCTTTTCAGGTCAAGAAGATGCCAGTCAACAACCGGTGACACAAGCAGCCAAGGAGGCACTGCAGGAAAAACTAGAGCAGGACAGATGTTTAAATCAGCTACACAACACTCCTGGGCTAACTGGTTTCCCATCTTTCCAAAGTGATCCCTCTGCCCTTTCCCATACTCCCAGCAATCCAACAGCACCTCCTTGGTCGAGTGTGCCTCACCATGACTTCTGAGATGAATCCAATAATTAACAGTAATTTGTTTCCGTCTCAGGTCCAGTGGCATTTCTCCCATCTCAACCTGTAGTGCGTTGACTGGAGAAGTTTTAAAAGCGCCACAACACACTCTCAAAGCCTGAGCTTGCACTACATCCAGTCGTTTTAACACAGACGGGGCCGCTGAACCATACGCCACACAACCATAATCAAACACAGATCTTATCAGAGCCTGATAGAGTCTTTTCAAAGCAGAGCAACTCGCCCCCCATTCTCTCCCAGCCACACATCTCATGACATTAATTACATCTTTACATTTGACTCAACTTTATCAATGTGGGCCCTCCACGACATCCGTGAGTCAAAGACAACACCCAAAAACTAGAAAGTGCTTACCCTTTCAATGTCCTCACCGTACAGTTTTAACTTTAAATCCTCACTCAACTTCCTTTTCGTAAAGAACATAAGTTTAGTTTTTTCCACTGAGAACCTGAACCCCCAGTCAAACCCCCACTCAACAACATAATTTATTGCCTCTTGAACCTTACCGACTAGATGCTCAGTGTTCCTGCCTCTCTTCCACAGAGCTCCATCATCAGCAAACAGAGACCTGCCAATGCCCTCAGGAACAGCAGAAAAAATATCATTAATCATGACGACAAAAAGTAGTGGACTAATGGCACTGCCTTGTGGTGTCCCATTATCCACTACATACTGACTGGACAAGGAAGACCCTATTAGAACCTGGATTTTCCTACCAATGAGGAAATCCCTGATCCAGTTGAATGCCCTGGCTCCAACTCTCAGATTATGGAGCTTAATTAATAGACCCTCCCTCCAAAGCATATCATATGCCTTCTCGATGTCAAAAAATACGGCTAGAACAGATTCCTTACTTGCCTCTGCTTTACGAATGATATTCTCAAGCCTAACAACAGCATCATTTGTATTTCTCGCCTTCCTGAAGCCACTCTGATAATTAGCCAATATACCCCGTTTTTCCAATTCAAAAGTCAATCTCTCTGTTATCATTCGTTCCATTACCTTACAAAGATTTGAAGTCAAAGCAATAGGTCTGTAACTTCCTGGCTGGGATGGGTCCTTACCTGGCTTTCTGACTGGAATTACCACTGCCTCCTTCCAGACACAGGGGAGCTCTCCCTGGATCCATACTCTGTTAATTAGACGCAGCAACTTCAACAGTGCTTTCTTACCAAGGTTCTTCAGCATCACATAACAGACTTGGTCTTTCCCTGGAGCCGTTGACTTTGTTGTTTTAAGAGCCCTGAGCATCTCCTACATTGTAAACAATGAATCCATGTCATGACCAACACTGGCCTTCCTTCGTAACGCTTCAAGATGTTGCAACTTAGTCTGGTCGATTCTCTCCTTTGCCATCTCTGACAGATTCTCAGAGCTGTGAACCCTAACAAAGTTTTTAACCATTACTTCCGCCTTTTCCTTATCAGAAACTGCTGCCCCCTCTGCTGTGGATAAAACAGGATAAACCCACTCTCTCCTGTCTCCTCCCATCCTTTTAATCATCCCCCACACCTCACCCACAGGAGTAGTTCTCCCTATTTTTGAGCAGAAGGTTCTCCAGCTTGCCTTTCGTGCCTGTTTCACTGTCCTTTTGACCACTGCTTGTGCTCGTCTGTACTGGATAAGGTTCTGCATGGTGAGTGTCCTTTTGAGCAGCCTAAATGCTCTATTGCGGTTCTTTATCGCTTGTTGGCACTCATCTGACCACCAGGGAACAAGTACTCTACTACGTTTGTTTTTGCTCACAGTAATAGAGGACTGAGCTGCTCCTAATATGGCCTCAGTCATCTGATTGTTCATGCAGTTTATGCTTTCATAATCATTAACAGAACCCATAGCTTCTTCACAAAGAGTCTTAAACTTTTCCCAGTCAGCTCTGTGAAAGACCCATTTATTAATTCCTTCACTAGGAGTTACCTGCACCCTGTCTCCGACTGAAAAGAAGACTGGATAATGGTCACTCCCTAGCGTGGTGTCTGATCTGATGGTCCATTGACTCCTTCCTGAAAGAACACTGGATACCAAAGTTAGATCCAGAACAGATTCTGTGCCATTCACAATATTGCACCTCGTCCCCCTCCCATCATTCAAACACACAAGCTCCCGCTCATCCATCAGATCCTCAATCACACTGCCATTAGGGTCTGTATGCAACCCCCCCCCCCCCCCCCCCCCCCCACACACACACACCGTGCTATGGGCATTGAAATCCCCACACCAAATAACTGTACGGCGATCTTGGCCTTCAATACAAAGAAGCTGATGCAGCTCTATCCTGCGACAGGGGTTATAGAAGTTTATTATGACAGCTGATTTATTCTTGTCCCAAAGCTCCACTGAAATGTACTCCAGATCTTCACCTTTCCCTAAGACTCTGAATGGGATGTTTTGGCTGATAAAAGTGGCACAACCTCCGCCACCTCCAAGATCTCTGTCTTCCGTATTACAGAGTAGCCATAAATCACAAAGTCTAAAGAGGGCTTCAGCCAAGTTTCTTGCACACAAACAACATCAGGCTTAACCGGAAGTTCCTTAATGAAATGCTTCAGCTCCTGCCCATTGGCCAGTAAACTTCTTGCGTTCCATTGAAGGATGAAAACCATAATAAGAAAAGACAACATTAAGTTTCCTGACTGGACTGATTGTTGAGGTTATCCCTCACTTCTTCCCATGTCAGTCCTCCAAGCCCCAAATGATTAACTGCTGCCTTAACAATAAGCTGAATCTTTTCATTTTTTGACTGTACACCAGCTGTGGTGTTTATTACTCCTGCAATGAATGTAACTAGTGCCTTTTTGTCTATGACAAGGACATTTTGGCTCATGTGGGGAGCTCTCTGAGCCTCAGCAACCCCCTGACTACTGACCAACTTGTTCTGCGCACATTCTTTTGTGATTTTTGCTGCCTCTGCATATGAGATTTTCCTCTCCACTCTCACCTTTTGAATGGTTTGCTCTTGTTTCATCATCACACAGCCAGCATATGCAACACTATGGGCTCCACCACAATTACAGCACTTTGGTTGGACCCCTGTTCCACACTTCCCATACTCGTGGTCCCCCCCACAGCGAGCACATCTCCTCTTGTCTTTACAGTTTTTAGCTATGTGCCCAAACCTCTGGCAGTTGTAGCACCTCAGCGGTTTTGGGACATACGCCCTCACTGGGAAACTTATAAAACCCAAGAAAACTTTCCGAGGTAGAACGTCTTCATCGAAATGGATCAGAATGCTCTCACTGTCCACTTTTACTCCATCTTTTGTGGACTTCATTCGTTCCAAGTGAGCGACTTTGCCTCCTTTAATCTTTGCTTTAAGCTCATCTATCTTCACCGCAACAGCTACTCCCGTGATCACTCCTCTGCACCCACTGCCCCTCTGTGCCCCCACTTGTCCCACACTGTCCACTCTAAACTTGCCTAGTTGTTTTAAATCTACAGCCTTTTTAAGCTGGTCTTCATCAGCACACTGCACAAGCAAATTTCCATCTGGGAGAACCTTTGCTGACACAATATCACCCAGCTTGTTACTTAGCTCAGCTGTCAAAACAAAAGGACTTAGCTTTTTGATGCTAGCTTGTGTTTTTTCACTGAATCGCAACACAACAATCAAGTTGACTGATGCTACTTTAGGTCTGTCAATCATTGAAAACAGGTCAGTATCACCATTACTGTCATTTCTAAACCTCTTGTTAGTGTTCACAAACCTGCTCTCATCTCTCTGCTCACTTGCCTCCATGCTCACTGAATCATCGTCTCCCAAATCGATGGGATCCTCTCCCCCCCAGCTGCCAGCCTCTGACCCACTCACGGTACAGTTGTGCTCAACCGCCTGTAAGGAAGGATAGTCATCCAGATTCAGATTCCCCGCGTTTTTCCGCAAGCCGCTACGCGTTCTGCCAGCCGATGACGCCGCCATCCCGCCTCCTCCGCACCGCCGCCTGACAGCTCCCCCACAACAGTCACGTGAGTCCAGAGTCAGCTCACAGCGACTACCCTGCCGCCCGCTTGTGTCCCGTTTTGTGAACTTTTCTTCCACTCCCATGTTCTCTATTTGTATTTTATAAAGACACTGTTGTCACATTCAGAATCCTAGAAAACTTGAATAAAGAGAAGATCCTCTTACTGGAGTGTGTAGCTTTTGTGTTCAGGGACTAACACCGGATTTAGAAGAACAGCAGAGACCAAGTGAGTTTAAAAAACATTTTGTTTGCAAACTGTATGTGACATGAAACTCTGAGTCAAACCAGCACACTCATACGATTTCATACCAGTATTGACTCATATCTGTGTGTGTGTGTGTGTGTGTCGATTTTTTGTCCTGCAGGATATTCTCATGAAGCAAGACAAATGATGGCAGTTACAATAATATAATATGGTTCATAACATATTTAGAAATGGAGAAGTATGTCCTCATCCAACACGGTGGACAACATGACACATTTGTAGCTCCTATATGTTGATGTTTACAGCAGACTCATGTAAACATGTCTATGCCTATGAGTTTTCATATATTTCAACAGGGCAACTTTCACATGTCTGAGTTTACTTCTACGTGTCTAATAGACAGATATAAGACTCATGGGCATTGTCTATGACTATTGTTATATCTGTCTATATCTGCTTAAATATTTATAAGACTACTTTTGAAAATCTTAGTCTACATATATATGGCTATGTCAAATTATATATGTCTGTTTCTACTTTTATATAAGTCTTTGTCAAGCAACATATGTCTGTATTGTTTGGCCTGTGATTAGTCAATAATATATGTATATATGTCTATATATATATAAATATATATATATATATATATATATATATATATATATATATATATATATATATATATATATATATATATATATATATATATGTGTGTGTGTGTGTGTGTGTGTCTTAACCTGCACATTTTTTTAAACTATTCTTTTTTATTTGGAAATAAAAATTAACAAATAAATATAGGACTGGTTGAGTCAAGGCTTAAACATGAGTGTATCTACGTTTTCATTTGTGTAGTTTTATATGTCATTAGTCAACTTAAATCTTTTTGAATTTACTTGTTAATATCTTTGAGTGTCCTCATATTTCTATGAGTATTATTATGGATCTGAGTCTACCTTTATATGACTATGAGTCTACTTTTACATATCTTTGAGTCTGCTTGCCTCGTGGAGAGTTTCTTTTTCCCACAGTGCACCGCGGCAGCCGCCCTCTATAAAGGCGGCCTCCTCGGCGGCTCCTCCTCTCACTCCGTTAGCCTGCGCCATGGAGCCGTGCCGGCGGTCCTCCTCTCTCCGGTGAGTGGTTACCGGGCTCGTGCCGGTGCAGACGGCTGCCGGGTCCAGCGGTGATTAATCAAAGGGTTAAACGAGAACTCGAACCGTCACAGTGAAGTAGTAGACCCGCTAGCATTTACACTGAGTTGTGCTAACGGCTAGTTAGCGTTAGCGGCTAATGGCTAACACGTTTCTGAATGTGCTGTCAGTTATCTGGTCAAGTGGTGTAGCTAAGCGTGGAGCTATTAGGATCTACGAAAGAAAGATGATTTACCTTTTAATGTCACTTAATTGGTTCATTTATCCTTAAAAAGTTAACTTACAGAGGTTACTGGCTGGACCCACGTGGTTAGTTGGCGCTCACGTGCTGCAGATCTGCCTTATGCATCAGTGTCAGACGGTAACCCGTGTGTTGGTGTTACTGCATGCCTCATCCTAACCCCTGAACAGAGTAAAGAGCCAGCTCCTCTGCTGGTGAACATGAGCTGGGATGAGAGCAGCAGATGGCGGAGCTCGGATCACTGACCTGTTGGATGCACGTTTTGACAACTCTGTACCAACATCATGCTTTTCTTTCAGAGTCGCTGGCTAGATCACTGGACGGACCTGATGGGATAAATCATCTGAACACCAGAGGTGAGCCCTGCGTCCCCCCCCACCCCCCCGGCTCCAGCGCTCAGTCAGCTGACCAGGCGGCGTGTCTGGCTCGGTGTTACAGTGCTGGTAGAGGAAGCTCTGCTCTGGGCCTCGGCGCTGCAGGCTCTGTTTTGGAGCCTGCAGCTGCTGAGCTGTGGCAGAGCGCGGCCCAACGAGAGTGGCCCGTCCTGGTCTGCCAGCAGGACGGGCCTAGTGCAGGGCTGCACACCTCGTCCCACCCGGATCACGTGTGGTCCCGGGCAGCCGCCGTCGAGCATGCTGACGCCTGTGTGCTTGTGTTGCAGGCCGAGCCTCTGAGAAGCTGCTCCGGAGCCGACTGAGCCTCTGAGAAGCTGCTCCGGAGCGACGATGCTGCCGTCAGGCTGAAGGTGAGGTGTGGTCTGTGTGTTTACGCTGCTGCAGTGTGCTGTGATGACTGAACTATATAACACATCATGCAGACAAATGACCGTGGTGAACAGTGCAGCCTGAGCATGGCCGCCGTTCTCCACCACTGACAGGAACAGCGCTGCAGTTTCTGATGTTGGTTTCCTCTGCAGGGCCTGTGTCTGCAGCAGCTCGCCTGTAGGGGGCAGTCACCTGTGGAGTCTCTGGTACGTGCAGCACACACCAGCACATTGCTGAACCCAATCTAGTACTGCCGTGGCAGAGCCGTCATGCTCTGTCGGGGAATCACAGCATTGGGAGAGAAACATTCAGGACTTGGCACAGGTTCAAGTAACGTCCGTTTACCCCAACCTGACTGAAGACCTGAGACATGCTGCTGGAGGCCGGACGGGTTCAGGGCAGAGTCTAACTGATCTCCTGTGTTGACAGTGCCATCCTGCCGTGGAGCTGCGACCACGCCGTCGTCCCGCCTCCATGGATGCTTGTGGTTGTTGGTGCCAGTGCCAGCAGATGATGCTGCATGAGCCAGTG
This sequence comes from Salarias fasciatus, assembly GCF_902148845.1. Taxonomy (NCBI): domain Eukaryota; kingdom Metazoa; phylum Chordata; class Actinopteri; order Blenniiformes; family Blenniidae; genus Salarias; species Salarias fasciatus. The sequence continues at coordinate 33,304,780 of NC_043746.1, read as the reverse complement.
TTATTCTGAACATCACTGAGGTCCAGCAGTCACATTGAGGCCTCCTCTTCAGAGACCTGATGTATGGAGAACAAGTTCAGACCTGACTTATCATGGAAAATCAATAAAAATCATTCAGTGAAAACTCGGTGTTTCCTTCAATGATTTGAATACAAATGGATGCAGCTGTGTGGCTGACGGTGGAGATGACTCCTGCTGATCACATGAACAGTAAAATGTCTGGGGTTCAGTCAAAGCTCTGATAACTTTAAAGCTTTACAACTCCGGTGTTCTGATCTGTGAAGGCATGATAAACATTTCTGAAGCCAGACTGTCCAGGGATGGAGGCTTCTGACCCTGAAGGTCAGAGCCACAGTCGGGCTGATCTGGGGTGGAGGAGGTTGGGGAGCTCATGAGCCAGTGGAGGTTCTACGCCGGTTTGGAGGAGTCGGGATCTGTGCCGCGTTCTGGATGGATTTGAGCAGGAGGTGATGGTGTGGCGGTATGCTCTCTAATCCGAGTTTACAAACTGAAGATTAATTTTATAGTAATGCATCCCACCTGCACTAAAAGCTCATGTAGATGTAGAACAAAATGTTCTGTGTGTGTCAACGGGTTCTTCAGGATTCTGATTTTCCCTCGAGTTCAGCATGTAGCAGTTTCTCTCAAAGTGAGGAGACACAACCAGCTCACCCAGGCTTCGGTTTGTGAACATGGACTGAAGTATGCTGATTGGCCCCAAACGGAAAAAAATCCATCCCTGTTGGATCTTAAGTTGCTGCAGATCACAGCAGGGCTCAGCTCCTGTCCAGGTAACGGGGTGGAGGTGTTGGAGCTCATCGCTCCATCAGAGGCTGTCAGCTGATCATGTGATGGCATTTCCCACCCAGTGGAGCAGTTTGACTTCTTTAATTTTTGAGGCTGAAGGTTGGAAGAAGTGAAGGATGACTTTAAAAACTTCAGTTTGACGTTCAGTGACTTCCCGTCTGTTTCCCAGTCTCTTCTCTACTGTCCTCGCTCTGGCTCCAGCTGGAGGAACCAGATCCTCAGTATGGCGGTCTGGGACTCATTCCTGGAGTTTCTCTTTATTTACACTTCTTTCTGAACAGTACAGTCCATTGACACACAGGGCACATGTTCAACATAGTTTATTGTTGTATAACTTGGATACAGGGCAAATTGCTGTCCAGCAACGTTCCTATCACCCATGTTCTACTTTTCCATCTATACACACATGCATCCTGCTCACTCAACTGGAAATCAAGGCTGGGAAATTATTCAAGTTTGAAAATCATTGAATCGATTTTTACAAAGAAAAGTCTAATTGGCGAGCCTGTTTGTGACGGCTACATGTCCACCAGACAGACTCCATCCAGTTCCTAACCCGAACCCAGTTTCCAGGGAGAGGCCGTCAGAGCTTTTCACAGGTTGTTTTCAGTTCGTCAGAGAGCCGTTTCAATGCAAACAGACCCCAAAAACACGTCGGAGGTTTCCTGTCGTGACTAGTGGTGGAGTAGGCGGAGCCTAAGTCCATCTGACGTTCCATCCGGTAGAAGAAAGCCGTATGTTCACGTTGTTTGGTTAGAAGGAATGAGACTTGACTCAGATGGAGCCATTTCAGTCCTTCCTAGCAGGATCTCTGGGTCCTGGCTCCAGAATGACCCCGACGCTCTCATTCCCCCGCCGGGCGCCAGCTGATTCCGGATGAGGCCGGACCGGGGTCACCAGGTCAGCTCTGACACAGACGCACCGAGGAAGCGGCGCGGAAAGCGAAGCCCGGGTACAGCGGCTGGGTGAAGGCGGCGTGGAAGGTGTGGAGGTGGATCAGGTCTCGGCAGGTCACCTTGTAGAAGGACACGGTGCCGCCGCTCCAGTCCAGGAACACCGCCACCCTGCTGGGCAGGCTCTGCGGGAGGAAGTACATGGTCTTGGCCCGGTCGTCGTGCCACGCCGAGACGAAGTCCGCGGCGGCGAACAGAGCCCAGGAGTCCGGGTTCCTCCCCATGCGGCACTCGTTGCCGTCTCCTCTCCGGGCCATGTCGCCGTAGAACACGGCGACGGCCAGCCAGCCCTCCCGCTCCACCTCCCAGTAGCAGCGGCCCGTCAGGCCCTGGCTGCACGCCACGGCGTAGAGCGGCTGGAAGCGCAGGGCGTGCTCCGGGTACGGCTGCCTCTCGCTCACCACCGCCGCCTCCCTGCGGTCCTCCGACAGGAGCACGAAGTTGTTGGCGGTGTTCGGGTCCAGACTGAGTTCACAGTGTTATGGCAATTTTATTTAATAAAGGGCTTCCGCCGGTGAGTTCGTTTTGGTATCTTTTATTATGCTGTACAGCAGGAGAAGTCACGCAGTCAACAGAGTAACAGAGTGAGTTCTGCCCTCGCAGGGGCGTGCAAGCCTCTAATAACTATCTGCTACGTTCACTCCCAGGGGCCTTGACTGCACCCAGCCGCAGGCTGGACACAGGAAGACTCCCACGAGTGCCGCAGCTGCTACGCTAAGATTATCAGGAAAAGTAAATTCTAGACAAAGCATTCATGGTTCCCCACACATCTGAGTGTGTGAGCTACGGTTGTTTACAAAAATACCTCTGCGAGCACTACAAGTGAGAAAAAGCATGCATACATGAGAAATTTCCATTACATTCCCCCCTTTTGATTAAATCAACCACGGTTTAATCAACTTCAACACATGGGAGATGCCAACAGACACCCCACATCAGTCAATCAACCCCAAATCATCAGCATCATCATCATCAGAATCATCAGAAAGGTGAGCGAACAAGGACGCAAACAGTTCAGTGGAATGAAGCAAAGTATAATGAGCCAAAGTAGCTGTGAACATGCGAGCAACCAGACAACGGACCAGGGGAATAATGCAGCAGGAGAAAACCCCCAGAATCGACAGGAAAATAGCAAGCATGCCAGCAACCTTAGTAAGCCAAGCTCGCCAGCTGCCCTCAGTCAGCCATCCCAGAAGTCCCATCCAGACAAGGGGACACCCGTTTCCTGAGAGCTCAATTCAGCAAGCAGAGAAGACAGCTGAGTGTCTACGTTAGTCATGTTCTCTGAGATGTCAGGAACCCAGGAGCAGTGCTGATCACCTATGAGAGGGCAAACCCCACTTTCTTTTCAAGAAGGAGGTCCAGGGCCACTCTGTTCAGCAGGCCCAGGACACACAGCCTTCCGCTCCTCCATGAGGAGGTCAAATCCATCAGTAACAAGACTAGTGAGGCTCTCATGCTGGTTATGAATGGTGCCATGCTAAGGGAAGACACCTCCTTAGAATGCTGCTGAAAAGGAGAGGGAAAGTGTGAGGGGAAGACTAAGGCTAAGGCTAAGGGTTAGAGTGAGAACCAAGGATGTTGCAGCTTTGTGCCAGTGCTATTCCTGCCTGCATGCAGAAATGTGTAGAGAGAATCCTGGAGAGGAACAGGAACAAGGAACAAGGAATGGTAAAGTGTTAGCGGAGGCAGCATAAGTCTTAAAAGCACAAACAGTACAGTTGGCATCATGTGACTCTGGAGCTACCGCCGGGGCAGCTCTCCGCCACAGGCTGTCCTGGAGTCCTGTGAGGTCCACCATACGTCTGCAACGAAGCAGGGGGGCCACTGCGGTTTGGGCAGCAGCACCCTCAGGAGCAGGAACATCTTCACCGTTGCCTGGTGGAGGGTGGACTACCTCACACAGGAGCTGATCTCAGGGATTATTCTGCCCTGTGGCTGGGAGATCAGCTGTTGGAGTCAGGGTGGTGCTGGGAAAGGCTTACAGTGACTCGCCTGGCTCCAGGTAGCTCGCTTTGCTACCTTAAAAGCAGCATGAGTCCAGCAGGACCTGGACATGGCCACTGCCTGGCCTTCCAGTGTTTCCTGCAGAAGTCCTTCACCAGGATCCAGTCACCTGGGTTCAGCCAGCGAAGAGTGGAGAGGCCCTCCAGCCAGGAGGGGAAGGGCCCTGTGATGGTCTGTCTGATCTGAAACAGAGTCAGCTCCACAAAGTCCACCATCAGGTGGTCACAGGGTACTCAGGTGGCGGTGAGCAGCATTCCCCATGGCGTTCTCCTCGCCTTGCCTTGTGAGCTGCATACACCAAACACTCTATAGTGCTGTTCTGCCACCACTGAGAACTTCCCAGAAAACCACAATGATGTAACCTGGTGGGAATGATAAGGCCTGATGTACCATTCCCCCCTCAGAACCACCATGTACACCAAGAATATATCACATCAGAATGGGTTAGTCTGTTAATCGAAGCTCCGAGCGAGAAAAAAAAACTGTCCTCATTCCCCAGAAAGTTGGTGAGAGTGTAAAGGAGGGGCTGAGCAGTCTGAAGAGACAGCTCCATGAAAACAACCTCAAACACAAGCTGCATGTTATCAGCATGCCCTTCAACGCCGTCCATTCCCCCGGCGTGAATCCCAAACAACCTGAGCCTGGCAGTCAAAACAGCGCATCGTGAAGCAAGCTGCTAATATAGAAGGAACATTATCATTTTACCAGAACTATCAGAACCATAACATCACAGTTTGTTCAATATCAGAAACAACGAAATGACAGGTCGAGACAGAAAAGTGAAGAGAGACTGCAGGGCCTGGGACGCTTCCAGTGCATCTGGAGTCCAGGAAACCTGCAAACATGCAGTCAGAGACCTAATGGGAGCAATAAAATCAAAATCATTTGGAATAAACTGTCGACAGCAGGAATACATTCCCAGGAAAGAGACAACCTGTTTCCTGGTGAGCGGATTTGGTGTGAAATCAGGTGTATCATATGGACCGTCCGTCTCAACTAAACACCTTCAGCAGTTATTCACGCCATAACACATCCAATACCTGTAACCGCTGTCATCATCCAGGACGTGTCAATGTGACACTTGGCCTCAGTGTTACTCAGCAAGGTTTAGCTGAGCTACATAATCTTTGTTCAGTCCACAAATATTCCAGCTAAAACAGATGGAGGTGGAAGTTCCATCTGTGTCAGTGGATCTTGAAACTGACATTTGATTGAGGGTTCTTGTAGCCAATCATAAACAAACCTTCACTTAAAGGTCTAATACATGATTTTCTCGAAAAGACGAAGCCCCAAGTCTGTTACTCACTTTTTGAACAACGCCATGCGCCAGACCATCCGCCCGGCTCTCCTGCTTCTCCCAGGAAACGCGGAAGTGTACGAGCGCGATCTCCTCTTCTCCGGCGTGCACGGCTCTGTTTACAGTTTCTGCGATCCGCCTCGCTCATAAATAAAGCTTTTTTCCCGAAACAGTTACAGTTTCATTATGTCAGACTCGCCATCGGTCAGTACTAGCTCAGAAGCTCACCGGCTACATAAACACTCTGAATGCGCATGCGGAAAAGGGAGAAGCTGATGTATTATACCTTTAAATAAGTTCTCTTGTGTGTTTAGCATTGGTATATTTTCTCCATAATACGTACAGATAAACATAAAGTTCACAATATTAAAGCATGACATCTTAAATAATTTCACTAAGACGATGAGCCTCACAGTCTGTGGTCAGAGCCACAGTGCTGTGGGGGGAGAAGTGACCCATAAGGGAGGCAGCCTGCTGCCTCTTCTGTCTCCCTTTATCAGGATTGATCAGTTCTGTTGACCCACTAATATTTCTCCCTTGAGAGTGACGAGACACAATCATCACCATTTGAAAGTTGATAAAATAACTTTGGGAATTCCAATTACCTCTCTTTTTCTCTGTCTGTGTGGTTTTGTAAGTGTCCGTGTGTGTGTGTGTGTGTGTTCATGCTCTGACCTCGGCGATCAGCCAGCAGTCGACATGTCGTCATCACGTCGGAAGTTTCCACGTTCGTAGTCAAAACCCCATCGCCTCCACAACCTCCTCAACCGCCAGCCGCCCCGCCTCCAGCCTCTGGAGCAGCTCCCTCCATTATTGTGTCCACTGCTTCCACAGCCACAACAGTTTCTCCTTCTCTCCTGCATTAAAAAAAGTCTCAGCAGAAAGAGAAGAACAGAATCACCACATGTCCTCACAGGCTCAGGAAAAAACAATTTCTCCCTAAATCTGTGTCAATCTGAGTCCCTCTAGTTGTGTGTGTGTGTGTCTGTACTTCCCGCTGCTGTGAAGCTGCTCCCCTCAGGTCAGTGTGGTGCGGCTGGCAATGGAGGATCGGGATTGTGGATCGGAGCGATGGGGGTACCTGCAGGAATTTTCTAACAAAACAAACAAATGCTTCCCAGACAGAAAACAAAACAAAAACACCTTAGTATATTATTTTGTACTAAACTATCTGATCGGTGCATCTTCAACCCCACATCATCAGCTCACTAGGCTGTGTGTGTGATGCTGTCTCTCAGGCCTCTGCAATTGTTTTATATTCAACTGTCCTCAGCTCCTCAGCTGATAAAGATGCAGCTACTGAATGAACTGTTTGTTTTACAGTTCGTTTTGGAGGGTCTGGAATAAAAAAAACCCTCTCAAGATTAAATTAATAAGGTTTTACATTCTGATCCTAACAAAGTGAACTTTTGTTCCGTTTGTTCTTGAAAACACAATTTGCATACGTGGTTATTCGAGCATGCTCATTGGAACATGTACTTCAGCGGAGGTCTTACGATATGCTGAGAGAGATGGCGAATATTGGAGGGTTGGATCAGCAGTCGGCTGAAATCACGCGTTGTCGCACGAACCGTCCCAAATCATTCCATTGCCCATCGCGGGATTTGGCAAGGGAACTTTGGAAATATTTGTGAGAACCTGAAACATTAAACAAAGACATCTGGACAGTAGACAGACATACAGATGCTGCGCATTGAGTCCTGTTAAAAAAACGTTGATATAGTCAAATCACTGTCAAAGTCCTGGAAAAAAACATTGTTCATAGTCAACATCACGTCCTGTATGCACAGTGCATATAATATGCACTGGGGTTTGTCTGAAGTTTTAAATTTGCGGTTGATGTGAGCACCATCTCCAGTTTGATCATCGACTGTCTGTCAATCAGAGTCATCGGGCGAAGTTTAGACAATAAGAACATGTCGCATCTCAGTGGACATGGAAAGCTTTCTTCTATTACCAGGAGTCAACATCCAATTCACCGTCCCAGAATCAACCAAGTCTATAAAAATAAACTAAAATAAAAATCCCACAGGTTTCCGTGTTATCTTGAGCGTGAGCATGGGAAACCTCAGATGTACATCAGTAATTGTGCATGAAATACAATTAATCAATGTGTTGTTTTTTTGTATTCTTTTCAAGCTCTGCTACTCTATCCTGACCCTGTGCAAGCTGTGTGTCAGTGCAAAGCGCTTCTTCATTGCGGTTAGCGGGTTGTGTGTTATTTTGCGTACGTCACCCATGCCATCAGTGCGTGGTGATTTCATCTTCTCAGTCAGAATTTCCTCCGTCAGTTGGATAAGAATTCAACGTGACCCGGTGTCCCCCCTTCTTGTGCTCCTCTGCCTGGTTCTCCACACCATCGTCCATGTCCACAGTTCTTATGTGGGCAGTCACGGACCCAGTGTCCAGTCTGTCCACCAGCCTCACCCTGGCGTCCTCCGTCCCCGTCAGGGTGGTTCATGTAGCTTGAGCCCTGAGGAGAGTTGCTTCGGAAGAACCATGAATGAAGTTGTGCTGTTGACTCGGTTTTTACTTCCATCGTTCATCCAGGAGGTGGTGCTTTCCAGCGCCGATGTGTTGGGAGTGTCTGACAGACCAGACCACTCCTTCAGTAGGAAGCCGATGCAGAGGTGGAGTTCGACACGTCAGAGAGGGTGGGAGTAGAGTAGAGCAGAGGCCATGGTGGTTGGATGGATCTTTGAAGGGGAGGAGTCCAGTCACTTTCCTCACACATCCGACGTCCAGTACGAATCAACCTCGAAAGAGAGCAGATGGCACGGAGACACATGTATCTGTAGTAAAACCCTTTCATGTCCCTCATGATGTTTTCTCTCCCTGTTCTCTCCCTAAGCGGATGTCCCTCTGCTTTCTACCTCTGCTTCCAGCTTCACTCATCAAAAGTGACTTCTCAATCTTCTTTTTATCCCTGGTTTTCCTGTTTCCCGGTAAACATTTTAGCAGAACCAGTCACTGTCTCATGCTCAAACTTCCCCCCTTTGGGGAACCCAAACCATTCACTCAATTCTCTCACACGTCCCACACACTCGGGCCCATACTTTCCTGACATGTCATTACATATTGGGGTGTCTGGAGGACTCTTCTCTTTAACAGATCTGTTACCCATTTTCAATTGGACGTCTCCAACGGCCTTTTCGCCTCTACGGTCCCAGCCCAGACCCGGGGGTGCAAAAGTGCTAAAAAACCCTCTCCAATCTCTCTCCCAAACACTAAACACTCTGGGAGGATTGAAGTTTTATGCTGTGTATTATAGTGACCGGCACTACATCAGTCACTCGCCCTCCAACCAGTCCAATATGGAAAGAACTCACCGGGTGCTTGTAGGAGTTTCCCCGCAAAGGAGGGAAACCAGTTCGTGGATCCTAGCGGTGGTCCGGACGGTAGGCTCAGACCCGGTCCCCATAGAGTCCGTCAATGGCGGCGGGGCTGCAGCAATTTGTCCGCAGGATGGCCAATCACCAGGTCTCTGTCCTCCGCCGGATTCCACTCGTAGGATCCTGTTCGTGACGCCAACTGTTATGGCAATTTTATTTAATAAAGGGCTTCCGCCGGTGAGTTCGTTTTGGTATCTTTTATTATGCTGTACAGCAGGAGAAGTCACGCAGTCAACAGAGTAACAGAGTGAGTTCTGCCCTCGCAGGGGCGTGCAAGCCTCTAATAACTATCTGCTACGTTCACTCCCAGGGGCCTTGACTGCACCCAGCCGCAGGCTGGACACAGGAAGACTCCCACGAGTGCCGCAGCTGCTACGCTAAGATTATCAGGAAAAGTAAATTCTAGACAAAGCATTCATGGTTCCCCACACATCTGAGTGTGTGAGCTACGGTTGTTTACAAAAATACCTCTGCGAGCACTACAAGTGAGAAAAAGCATGCATACATGAGAAATTTCCATTACAACAGGCATCTGGAAGGACAGACCAAGACCAGGACCCCGTTGTGTTACTCCAGTCCCTGATACAGCCTGGCTTTCAGAGTTCGAACTTACACTTCTTCAGGCCGGGTTCTAACCACCGTTCTCCTGCATGATCCACCCTGGAAACACACACACACACACACACACACACACACACACACACACACACACACACACACACACACACACACACACACACACACACACACACACTCAGATTGTGAGTCTGGAGCATGGAAATGGCTGAAAACCTGTAAACTGTTGTGGTCATGTTGTGCCACTAGTTGCCGCTGTTGGCTGCTTTTGTAAGGAAACCACACACATGGGTGCAGAGTATTATAAACATGGCGATACACAGACATTGATAGACCGTGATGGGCATGAACAGCTGCAGCATTTCAGAAAAGCTGCATTTTCAAAATGCTCCACCTGGAGAGCCGAGTTCAAAATGATGCATTTTCAGAGGTCTTGAGCTCCGGTGCCAAAAATTCAATGACAATTTTGTGTTTTTACTCATAAAAAGATGATAGAATGCGACCCGTGGGCACACCCGGTGGCACAATGTGGAATTACAAAACACTGATGGAGATGCTTTTTCTACTCTCATGACTGGAAGGTCACTTCTAAACAAAGTGACGTACTGAGTCTTTGTAATACTGAAAAGTTCTGGGGCGAACCAGTCCCCAGTTTAGCTTTTGATGTGACCGCTCAAGAAAAAAAAAAAAAAAAAACCAATAAAAAAATGGACAGACCGTAGGTTTCTGTCTGGGTTCATATCAACTCTCTACACTCACTGTAGTTAGAAGAAAATCTTGTCAGGAAGGATAGAATGTCACTTGCATAATAAAGGTGACAATCAGGTAATAGAGGTGTGACTAATAGTCTGACCAGACACAACTATGTAGCTGTGGTTGAAAATGTACACAAGATTCAGATGTGTTTGGATTGAAACTATTGAATCTGGAGGATCCTGGTTCGTCTTCTCCACTCTGGTGTCAGTGCGGGGCATGTACCTCTCAGAAACTAGAACAGGTGTTTCTGACCATTCCCAAAGTTCTGCAGTGAGTATGACGACAAAGACAGCCAGGCTGGAGTCTCCTGTCCAGCCTGTCCAGGTCTCTGGTTCAGCCCAGCCATACCTGAGGGTGTCCAGTCTCCACTGGGGGTCCTGGAGACCAGCAGACAGCAGCTGGACCCCCAGCTCTCCTGGATGGTTGTAGCTCAGGTCCAGTTCTCTCAGATGTGACGGGTTAGCGCTCAGGGCGGAGGCTAAGTGTTCACACCCCCGATACGTTATCAAGCAGCCAGAAAGCCTGCAAACACAAAGAGGAAATTTCATTTTTAATTTATGTGCTCTCACCTCTATGATTACAGTAACCTTGTTGAAAAGCACGGAATCATCCATCCTTTCATCTCTTGCCTCCTCCAGAACATGGAGGAGACCCAGAGACCCAGCCTGTTCTCACACCACGGCCTGCTGGATGACTGACATTTTCTCCTCTGTTTACAGTAATCTGGTCGTTTGCAGCCATAGGAGGGCAAGAAGGCCTTAGAAGTGCAAGATATAAGAGACCTTACTGATCTCCCCGAATGACTTCTCTGCATTTAATCTAGAGAGACTGAGAGGAGGACCCTCTGTAAGCCTCACACCCAGCACCGGCACGCTCCCTGCTTGATGCACTGGTTCTACAGATGTCTTGACTTTCCCTGTTCTGTGTTGCTCGCATCCTACCGAGGAGCCCTCCTCCTGTCGTCACAGCCTCCAGTTTCTGTTTCTCCGTCAGGCAGCAGACGCCTGGGGAGCCGGCGCTGGCCTCTCACGTCAGAGTGTGACTGAGCCCAATGGTATTTGGATGTTCTCTTTACGACCATGTGGGTGATTTGTTCAGGACTCCAGCTCCCTATGAACCTACAGCCTGTATCAGTGTGATCTGAGTGTTGCTGTAACGAACAGTGTGTATGTGGGGCCCTCACCAGCCTGACCGGTTCACCCTGCTTCGTACCCAGTGTCCTCTGTCCCAGCACAACAGAGCTGAGGCTTAGTTTGTTCCCTCATTATTTCTGTGCATGGAAAAGATGGCGGCTGAAACCTGAGAATCTCCAGTTTGCAGTGTGGACTCTTCAGTCCCTCAGCGAGCAGCTGGACTCCTGAATCCTGCAGATCGTTGTTACTCAGGTCCAGCTCCGTCAGACAGGATGACCCAGAGCTCAGAACTGTGACCAGAAGTTCGCAGCTTCTCGATCCCAGGTTACAGGCACTCAGTCTGAAGCAAAGACACAGAGAGGAAGTGAACATTCCTACAGTCGCACCGCCTTCTGTTTGAGGGGTGACCGTTTGTTGAAAGCATACATACAGAGACTTCTGTGAAGCTTTGATCACCGGCAGCAGGTGGAGAAAAGCCTCTTCTGTAGCACAGTACTTCTTCAGGTCAAACTCTTCAAGGCATTCTCCTGACGAGAGTAAAATGAAGACGAGAGCCGACCACTGAGCATGAGATAGCTCCTCTGTGGAGAGTCTGTCGGAGTTGAGGAAATGCTGGATCTGCTCTACGAGGGAGTGGTCCTTCAGCTCACTCAGACAGTAGAACAGGTTGATGCTTTTCTCTGGAGAAGGATTCTGCTTGATTTTGTCCTTGATGTACCTTGCTGTTTCCTGGCAGTCTCTGGAGCGACTTCCTGTCTGCGGCAGCAGACCTCGAAGGAGACGTTGGTTGGATTCCAGTGAGAGACCGAGGAGAAACCGAAGGAACAAGTCAAGGTGTCCGTTTGGACTCTGCAGAGCCTTGTCCACAGCAGTCTCATAGAAGAGATTGGTACTGCACTGGTCAGGTGTTTGGAGGACCAGTTCCTCCTCTGCCACAAGGACTCTGCCGGAGCTGGAGAATATCAAGTCCACATAGACGGCAGCCAGGAACTCCTGGACGCTCAGGTGGACGAAGCAGAAGACCTTGTCGTGGTGCAGCGCTGCTTCCTCTTTAAAGATCTGTGTGAACACTCCTGAGTACACCACCGCCGCCACCATGTCAATGCCACATTCTGTCAGATCGGACTCATAAAAGATCAGGTTGCCTTTTTGCAGGTGCTCAAACGCCAGTTTTCCCAGAGACACGATCATCTCGCTCAGGTTGGGACTCCAGTGTGGATCCATCACATCTCCTCCATGGTACTTCACATTGCTGACTTTGGCGTGAACCACCAGGAAATGGATGTACATCTGAGTCAGGGTCTTGGGCAGCTCTCCTCCCTCTCTGCTCCTCAGCACCTCGTCCAGAACTGTAGCAGTGATCCAGCAGAAGACCGGGATGTGGCACATGATGTGGAGGCTCTGTGATCTCCTGATGTGGGAGATGATGCTGCTGGCCTGCTCCTCCTCTCTGAACCTCCTCCTGAAGTACTCCTCCTTCTGGGGGTCGGTGAACCCTCGGACCTCCGTCACCCTGTGGACGCAGTCAGCAGGGATCTGATTGGCTGCTGCAGGCCGTGTGGTGATCCAGAGGTGAGCAGAGGGAAGCAGTCGCCCCCTGATGAGGTTCGTCAGCAGCACCTGCACTGCAGTGGACTCAGTGACATCCGTCAGGATCTCAGAGCTGTGGAAGTCCAGAGGGAGTCGACACTCATCCAGACCGTCCAAGATGAAGACCACTTCAAAGTCCTCGAACTTACAGATTCCTGCTTCTTTGATTTCTGCAAAAAAGTAATGGACAAGTCCCACCAAGCTGAACTGCTTCTTTCTCAGCACATTAAGCTCTCTGAAGGTAAAAGGGAAGATGAAGTGGACGTCCTGGTTGGCTTTGTCCTCAGCCCAGTCCAGAGTGAACTTCTGAGTGAGGACAGTCTTGCCAATGCCGGCCACTCCCTTCGTCAGCACGGTTCTGACTGGACGATGGCTTTCAGACTTGAAGATGTCATCACATGTGATAGCCGTCTCCGATCTCGCCGGCGTCCTGTTGGCCGCCTCAATGATTCTGACCTCATGTTCATCACCGAGCTCCGAGGCCGCTCGCTTCGTGATGTACAGCTCCGTGAAAACGTCATTCAGCAGCATCGGTTTTCCCGCCTTGGCAATCCCCTCAAACAAATACTGAAACCGCCTCTTCGCATCAACTTTGAGCTTCTTCTGGCATGCAGTAGGATGTTCTGATGGAAGACAACAAAAATATTGACCAGGGGATTTTTACATGATTGCAGAGAAATATTCTGCAAACAACCTCAGTATACAAGAGTTAGGACAATAAGCAAAGAGTCACATCTGAAAGCTGCAGACCGACATGTGTCAGACTGTCCTGTGAATATAATGACCAACAATTCAAAATGTTCAGCTAAGTTCGTAAATCTTTTTTCTTAGGGTTATTATTATTTTCAAGCTGAAAGCCTCATACTGGTCTGCAGCAAGTCAGCCAGCCCGTCCTCCTTCATCCTCCGCAGGAAGTCCAGTGTGAGCCTGAAGAAAGCCTCGCTGCTGCTCCGTCTGTGCTCCTCCTCCGCCTCATCGCTGCTCACGGTCTCAGATTTTTCACAACCGTTTGCTTCCTCTGGCCTGAGAATAGTCTTGAACCTCTTCAGCTCACATTTCACAAAACAGATGATGTTCTCTTCAAGCGCCTGGAAAGAAGGTAGTTCCTCAGGATGTTATTCATGGCCAATTGAGCGTGATATCAGTATGATGAAGCCTAAAGATATCTGTCTTAGAGTACAGTGAGAAATTACTCTTTATTAAAGCACAACCATTTATTGTCCATCTCCATTCAGTTATTAAACCCGACCCGTTTGTGTTCAGTGTTCATGGATTGAGTGTGATATCTTTATATGTGACGTCTGATCAGGTTTCCTGGGGCGTAGAAAGTCTTGTTAAACCATAGATTTGATTCAATGAAAAATTGCTGACATGTACACACCAAAAATGTGGAGTCCAGGTCTTTCTGCTGACGCTTGTCAGACTGACCGGCGGACGCCTCTGAACTCTGCTCAGATCTGCAGAGACAAAGCAAAACGTGTCATTTCCATCAGTCCATCTATGCACAAACAACGGTCCTTTTTACAGACAAAAACCAACAATTCCGCAAGAACAAGTACAGGAGACGAGGATGGGGAGCTGAACAGGGAACTGAGTATTCAGCAGGCTGAAGCGGTGCATTGTGGGAGCATGGCTGCAGTCAGAGTGTGCTCCTGCTCACCTGTGCTCACAAGGTTCTCCATTGAATGCGATTGGAGGTTCTCTGGACTGGCGGCTCGTCACAGAGACGCCGCTGGGTTCAGGAGATCCTGGTCTGTCCCGGTCCATCCTGTGAACAGACACCAAGTGAGAGAGAACCTCATCCTGGTCCTCCTGGTTTGGATTCAGACCTTAAAGCTCCTGCTGTGTTGTTGGTGAAAAGAGGATAAACACAGCAAAAAGTTGTTGATTGTGGTTCAGAATGCATTCAGTTAATTAATTTAACACTTTAACCTGAAGTAGAAGAGACAGTGGAAAGAGAAGCTCTGTTTTAACAGAAAGAAGCCTGTAGAACCAGACTCAGAGGAGACTTCCTGCAGAACCAGACTCAGAGGAGACTTTCTGTAGAACCAGACTCAGAGGAGACTTCCTGCAGAACCAGACTCAAAGGAGACTTCCTGCAGAACCAGACTCAGAGGAGACTTCCTGCAGAACCAGACTCAGAGGAGACTTCCTGCAGAACCAGACTCAGAGGAGACTTCCTGCAGAACCAGACTCAGAGGAGACTTCCTGCAGAACCAGACCCAGAGGAGACTTCCTGTAGAACCAGACCCAGAGGAGACTTCCTGTAGAACCAGAGAAACTCACGGACACGCAATTTCAGTTTTCCCCCAAGATCATATCGGATCAGTTGTGATGAGTGAGTCCCTGAACACACACTAAGCATGCCGGTTCTGATGAGGGTCTGATCAGTGTGTGTTTCAGAACCTCTCCCAGTGAGGCAGATTTGCTGTTGTCCTTCACCATGTTGATAATGATGAACCCCACAAGGCAGAGCTCAAAGCTGTAGGACCACCGGACTGGTGGAAGACTTCACTGTCCCACTGCACCAGACCGGACTCCAGCCCTGCTGGGCTGTTCTGGAGGACGTTTTAAACGTGAGCGCATTAAATCCTGACTTATTG